>NC_091951.1:111627772-111860272 GCF_031021105.1 Erythrolamprus reginae
AGATGTATAACTGGGTATCATCGGCGTATTGATGATACCTCACCCCATGCCCTTGGATGATCTCACCCAGCGGTTTCATGTAGATATTAAATAGCAGGGGGGAGAGGACCGACCCCTGAAGCACCCCACAAGGGAGAGACCTAGAGGTCGACCTCTGACCCCCCACTAACACCGACTGCGACCGACTGGAGAGGTAGGAGGAGAACCACTGGAGAACAGTGCCTCCCACTCCCAACCCCTCCAGCCGGTGCAGAAGGATACCATGGTCGATAGTATCGAAAGCCGCTGAGAGGTCAAAAATAATCTTGCATGTTTCCATATTAAAATTGACCATCTACAATCAGAGCCAGCTTCACACAATAATAAATGATATACTGCAGGATGAAATGTAACTGCGATAGCGTTAAAAATGTTTGAAACTTAGCTTTTTTTTTAAAGCTACATTTCTGTTTCTTTCTGTTTTCCTTTTAGTAGGAACAATATTTACTATTAAAAGCCATGATGAGTGAAGTTTGCTGAGGCAGAGTGCTTAAATTGTAGTCTCGTGGTTTCTCTATTTCAACTATATCATAGGATTGTTACAAGAATTTTAAAAGGGAGGTAACCCTGCCATTCGTTCCTATTTTCTGTTATTCTGATATAGATTTACTGATGGGTGGAACCTGCTAGATTTATTTGTCTTACAGATCATTCTGATACTGACTGTGAACTCTTGCTGCTATTAAGTGCCACTTTGACTGATCTTATTGTTTTCCTTATTTAATATCACAGGGGCAATCAGGACGAGATGGTTACCCGGTAATTTTATTTTGCAATCTTTCCTGTATACTGTTTATTCCTGCTTGATCCTTTTTCACTCTCTATATTATATTTACCCCTTCAAAATATTAAACTAATATAACTTCACCCACTTGAACATCTGTTAACTATCTTTAGATCTAGCTGACTCTATTAAAATCAGTTCAAGATATTTAATTATTATTCAAAGCACTGTACTTAAACTACACTTTATAAAATTCCCATTTGCATAGTATTCCTAGTACTGTTCGATTTAATAAATGCATGCTAGTGTTAGCATCTGAAAGTTATCATTAAAGTAGAATATTAACTATATTTATTGACTACCATACAGAAGTATCCCTTAAAGTCTCCCTATTACTCAACCATTATTACTGACATTGCCGCTTTCTAGCATATTCCATAATTTATATCCTGAAATATGTTATTTGTTCCTCAGATAGCACATATGTTTTAATGTATTCAATTTATGGAATGTATTGAACATTTGTTATGAACACTTATTTGATGTTGGTATGGAAGAAGAATAGGAATCTCCACTGGCTATATTATGATGTGAGCGTTTTAATTATCATATATATTAGCTCTTATTTCTGAGTTAATCTAACAAAATCCATCATGAGTAGCATCATAACACTTTCAAAGAGAGAGGATTTCCATACTGAAATTATATTATATTTCTTCATGCATACAATCATTATTGCTTCCTTCTCCTTCACCCCTCACAATGCTATAGTATAGGACCGTTATGGTAAATCTATGGCACGCATGCCACAAGTGGGCCGGAGAGCCATATCAGTGGGCATGTGAGCTTAGGTCCGGCCAGCTGATTTTTGGGCTTTCCGGGCCCACTAGGAATGGGGAAACAGCCTGTTCTCAGCTTCCAGAGGGGCAGAGGGGGTGGGGAAGTTTTTTGCTCTCCCCAAGCTCCGGAGCCTTTCTAGGAGCCAGGGGGGTGAAATGGCCTTCCCCCCCATCAGAGTTCCTCCACATGCTGGAAACGTTCCATTTACCAACTTCCAGTTGAACCAGAAGTTCCCGGGGGGTGGGGGTGTTGCTCACCCAGGCTTCAGAGCCTTTTTTTTCCCTTCTAGTTGGGAAACGAGCTATTTCTGACCTCCGTGGGAAAGCCATTTTCTCCCCAGGCTCCTAGAAAGGCTCTGAGACTAGGGGGAGCAAAAAACCCCCCAGGAATTTCTGATTCAACTGAAACTTGGCAAATGGGCCATTTCTGGCCTCCAGAGGGCCTTGGGCAAGTGGGAAGGCTGTTTATGTCCTCCTCAGGCTCCTAGAAAGGCTCTGATGCCTGGGGAGAGTGAGAAACAGCTATGCTATTATGTTCTGAGAGTGGGGTGTATGTGTCATGCATGCATGCATGGGGGGTCCCGCATGGAATTATGAGTGTGGACATACGCGCACATGACCCCTCTGCGTGACACCCCCCCTTTGGCACGTGAACCAAAAAAGATCCGTCATTGCTGGTATAGGACTATTAGTATGGGGAAATCATAAGATTAAACAAACATTTGATAATATTTCCTTTAATCTTTGTATTACAAGCAACAATGTAAGTGAACAATTGTTTCTGGTCTATATCCTCCCTTTGATATCTTTTAGTCAAACTAAAACACAACTAAAAAGCTGTTAGTGCTGTGAAAATAGCAGAGATTTATTGACATCTCTTAGTTTTTCTACTTTCAAAGTAGCAAAACTAAGAGATGTCAATAAATCTCAAAGGCAAAAAAAGATGGAATGAATATAACAAAAAAAATCAGTTGACCAACACTGGGAATTTCCTGTTATAAAAAGACTTAAATATCGATATACACAAATATATGATATGCGCAATACAAGAACTTTAGATTCATTTTTAAGAAATGCTCGGTTTTTTGGTCCCAATTCCATAAAATTCTTAAAAATCCTAGAATACACCAAATTTGATATGTAGATTGCTTGATAATAAGTTCATAATCGGGCCTTGGTAAGAAAGCAATGCATATTTATGCCTACTAATACAGTACATTACATTCATTCATTCATAAGTTTATTCTTTGGCATGAAAGCAAATAATAAAGTATTGTTCTTGGCAAATATCAAATGAGATTTTGGACTGGAGCCTAGAAAAAGAACTGAAAAATTCTCAACCTAAGTCTTTAACTTTCAGCATGGCTGCAAGTTTTTACTGTCTTTTTCTTTTGTACAAAAAGACAAAAGTCCTTTAGTACATTTCTTGTAAGGAATGGCAATTATTTAATAATTGCGGCATTTTCCAAGATGCCTACATTTTTTAAATGCTTGATAGATTTTCTGTAACTTGCAGAGGCTTATCAGTAATATTGGAATAATTATTCAGTTTTGGGAGCAGCACAAAAAGATATAGCCCTCGACTTGTCACTGCTCACAAAATAGTACAGAGAGTAGATCATCATGTAAGAGGGAGGCAGGGAAAGGTTCAGAAAAAGGAAAAGCTTAAGAAACCAAATGAATGAAAAAGAAATTAGCCCACTGTTCTGACCTACAATATTTGGGACATAATTGAATTCCTACCTCATTCATAAGTTGCAAATAACACCAGAATAAATTGCTTACAGATGTAACACATATATGGACAATTATAATGAAATATGGCCACACTTTTCTGATGAGCCGGGATGAAGACTTAACAGATCACACAAAAAAAGGACTTGACAGAAGAATATAGTGAAACAAAGGAGAAAGCCCAATGATGGAAACAATAATCAGAAGCAACTGTTGCAGAAAACACACTGCACTGCTGAAACTTTGAAACTTCTTTCTGACCATCGTTGGGGAAGCAAGTTCTAAGTCTTCAGGAGAAGGACAGACACTGAAATAGGATGGTATATCCCTACACAGGGGGTGTGGCTGTGCTCTGCCACAAGGTAGTTGATAAATGATTGGCTGATTGCTAGGAACATAGATCAGAAAGCATTGGTAGTTATTCCTTCCTACTAATCCATGCTTGGACAAATGGTATTGCAAACCAAAGGGATGCCATGGTTTTTGAGGATCAAGAAATAACACTCAAGAATGTGATGGCTAAGCCAGGGTTCTTATTTTCCTTTCAATCTCCTGTTGGAGGATTGAATGATGCAAGTGGTGGATTAAGTAGATAATGCCAAATGGAGAGATTTTGTTTCTAGGATCTGTACAGTAGATTGCTGCCACAGAATGGACACCTCATTATGATTAGAAAAAAATGAGTTCAGACAACAACTTATTATCTATGTAATATAGAGGCCTCCCAACTCCAAAGGATTCTAGGCAGCTTACATATTAAAAACAGAAGATAATATAAATTGAGAAGCAAATTGTATGTCAAGCCAAAGCTATTTTATTTATTTTATTAGGATCTTTAGACTGCCACACTTTATACTATTCTACTATGCATTTTCTACTATGGGAAAATGGAAGTGGGGTGTATGAGGTTCTTAGTATATAGCCATAACAAATTATTTCTAGAAAGCCAAGGTCAAACTTTGTCTCTGCACCTCTGCACCTGCACGGAAGGAGATGGGTGGACCCTGCCAACATGGCCAATGAAGATTGGACAACGTGATGGATTTGTGGATATAGGGGCAAGGACTTAAACTTTCAACTGGGTGGTGAAACCTAGAGGACTTCAGATTCAGGTTTCACCCAGATGTACCAACATGTCTCTGTTAATAAATTGGAACCTTGAGGACTACTTTGCTTCAGATTCTGATTTAGTTTTGGATGCTATTTGGAACCCTGACATTAACCGATTTAAACTAAATATCAACCACTCCAAACTTGACTGCAAAAAATACAACTTCAGTAACTTCAGAGAAAAGTGCTGGAATGAAGGTCCCTCCAGTTAAAAGAGACCTCTCTAACAGCTGCAGGAGCAGAGCACCCCCTCTCAACAGAGCAAGGTCAGAGACAGCATGAAAGAAAATTTCTTAGGCAGACCCCCAAAGGGAAAGGGGAATCCAGCAGAAATGACAAACCCATCCAGGTTGTAGATGCTGGGACAGAGGATGACCTGATGATAAGTGAAGCCATCTACCCCTTTGCCATCAAAACCAAACTGATAGTGCCCAAGATGGGGGAAGAAGGAAAGGTAGACGCAATCGTGGACATGGGTTGGTCATGAAGTTTAATAATTAGCAAGTCTGTTGTAGAACAGTTGGGGAGCCACATGAGGACCTTGACCAATCTCATATGGTTTGAACAAGTGAGTGGGATGCTAATGGAGGGGGGGTCCCTGCCAAGCATGTCACCAAATTGCTAGAATTGCAAATACGGCGCCAGCATGAGTTCATCAGATTCATCGTTGCCCCCAAAATGCCCAAAACAATCATACTGGGAATTACATGGCTAGACAAGTGAATCCCCACCATAGAGTGGGAAGATGGCTACTGAAAGCTAACCTTAGGCATCGAGCCACTACACCCCAAAATCTCTAAGGATCACCTGAAGGAAGCAAAGTCCCTCAAGCTGGACTGACCTGAGCTGCCCTCCACTGCAGTCAAGGCCAAGCCCCTAGGCATCCAGTGGGTACCAATAGAGTATCGGGATCTAGAGGGGGTCTTCAGTTATGAAAACTGCAACTACCTCCCCCCCTTCACCAACCCACTGATTGTGCAAGAGAATTTGTGCCAGGAGCCGAACTCCCCAAGCCAAAGATTTACTCCATGACCCCCTCATGAAATGGAGGAACCAATGAGATACATCAAGGCCAATATGGAACGGGGATTCAACCAGCTGGCAAAATTACAAGTGCCACCCCAGTGCTCTTCAAAAAGAAGAAAGATGGGGGGAGTCAAACTGTTTGTGGACTTCCAGGGGGGTCAACGCCATTTTCACACAAAACATGAACTCCCTTCCTCTGATGAAAGACTTACTGAATCACTTAGCAAAATGCAAGGTATTCACCAAACTGGACTTAAGAGAAGCATTAAGGAGGAGGACAAGTGGAAACCTGCATTCAACTGCCTTCTTGGGAGCTTCCAATTCAGAATCATGCTGTTTGGACTTTAAGGGGCCCTGCAGTCTTTATGCAATACATAAATGAGGTGCTCCAGCCCCAATTGGGTATACTCATTTATTTAGATGACATTCTCATCTTTAGTGAGACCCTGGAGGAGTACATAAAGCTGGTGCGGCATGTCCTGGGAAAACGTCTGGCCACCAGGCTATACACCAAGCTGTCTAAGAGTGAATTCCACAAAACCTCAGTAGACTATCTGAGATATCACATTTCGAGCGAAGGATAGAGATGGATTCAGGAAAAGTGAAAGCGGTGCTAGATTGGCAACCTCCTCATACCCACAAGCAACTACAAAGATTCTTAGGCTTTGCGAACTTCTACAGGCAATTTATCTCAGCTTTTGCAGAGGTGATGCTGCCACTGACTGAACTGCTAAAGACAGAGCCAAACTAGCCTATTGGATGGACAATGGGATGTCAAAAAGCATTCAAAAAGCTGAAATGGCTCTTTACCCAAAGGCCCATTCTGCAACACACTGACCCAGAACAGCAGTTCATAATCCAGTCAAATGCCAGAGATGTAGCTGAAGTGATGGTGCTATTGCAGAAAAACAAAGAAGGCTAACTCCTGCCATAGCTAACATTTTTTTAAAAACCCACTACCATGGAAAGGAGGTGGGTCTCACAAAGTAGTATAATATGTTCTCTCATAATGTAAGAAAACTGCTAATAAAGCATGCCATGATCTTGTATTTGGTCAAGTTGGTGTTCTTAGATCTCTATGATTTTATTTGCTTTCTTTTGTCATTTAAACTTGCATATTTATTGTTTTGAAATATGAGCTACAGTTAATTTACTTTTTTAAGGCTTAGGAAAATAGTTTCATGGTATAAAGAAATGTTTTTGTGAGCAATATGTCTCAATGATTTTAGTGGCTGCATTAGGAATTCCACTAAAGAATTAACTTCATATAAAAGGATGGCATCAGTTAAATCCAATCAGATAAGCTGCCTGCTTCAAGCTTATATGAAAAGGTATATTAGTATTTTTAAAACATGTACATGGAGAACATGTAGCCCTCAAAATAATATTGAATTATAGCTCATACCAGCCTTATCCAGCCAATAGAGGATTATAGAAGATTACAGTTGAACAACATCTGGCAGATTGCTGGTCCTCCACCCGTTTTACAATTGACATTGCCTAAGGCTTCAGAGTTCAATAACATGAGCTAAGATAATCAACTTGATGTCCTCCAGATGCAATGAATTGTAAATCCTGTATGCCCAGGCAGCATGGCCAAAAGTCATAGATGGAACTGTAGTCCAAAGTACTTGGAGATACTAAATTGTCTAACAAGAATATTTTGGAAAATAAATATGTCTATCTGTGCCTTCAAATGCATGGCTGAAGAACTTCTAATTTAGTATACATGGCATTCTATGATTCAAGTCATTTTCTCTAATGGCAGTGAAGTACAGAATCTTAAGTACTATTTTTATAGTATAAAAAGAATCCTGTAATTAAAAGCCAAATTAAAGGTGACCTTAAATGAAGCTAATAATTATGTGTGTGTTTCTTTAAAACATGTAGGGGGGAAATATGGATGAAGGGATCCAGATCAGTAGTCAGAAAGAAAAAGGAAAATATATTAAATCTTTCTATGTCCCAATTTCCAGTTTATATCTCCTGCCTCCTAGTGACTTCTGGGTAGTTGTATAGGTTTCTCAGAAAAAATGGTCAAATGGGTACTTCCAACAATCTAGATTATACCAGTTCATACAAGATCAGGCCACCTTTGTTCAGATCTTAAGGCCCATTGAGATTCCCAACCATCCAGGGGTGGGCTACTGCCCGAACGGGGGGGGGGGGGGGAATGCAGTGGGGTAGCGAAAATGGAGCTCCACCTCAGAGCCCCCAATTTGCACTGAAAGATGCTGAAAGAAAATGCAGGGCATCCTGCATAAGCCACACCCACAGCGTGGTAGTAAAAATTTTGGTAACCCTTCACTGCTACCATCCATGTCATGGTTGTCCCAAAGGTGTTTTTCAAAGGGCAACTGGACCTTCTTTGTTTTTTTTTCCTTGAAAACTAAAGAAGCTTGTTCAGTTTATTCAGATATACTATCTCCTTATCTATTCTCTTGATTTTATAAACATACATCTTCATTTCATTTATCCAGGTACTTTATCATTTATGTTATTGTTCCAAGATTCAGTCTTCATATGCAATGGTTTTCACCAATGAAGCAATAGATTCTGACCCCTCATCATGGCTTTATTCAATCAAACTTATCACCTAATTTTTTTTTTAAAGGGGAGAAGGTATAGACTAGATTGCAAGCTTTACTCACATTCACACTACGTGCAGTATTTTCTTAATACAATCTAACTTATCACAGTATGCATTTTCTTTATTGTGCTCAACACAAGGGGCTTCAGAAATTCAGAATCCTTGTTGCTATTCTAAATTACTTTGTTCTTCGATTTGTTTTGGAGCATCAGCCAAGATTCTTTATCCATTTTTGGAATATATTTTCTCCTATTAGTTCAGTTCAAAGGATGAGGGGTTTATTTTTTTAAAAAGAAACCACTATAGGGAATTCCATGACAAATCCTTGATCCCTTAACACTAATCTTCCTTCCCAAAGTAATAATCAACAAGAAACTATTATGTGTTAATTTTTCCTGGACTCTGCCATCTAAAGTGGAAGTTCCCATTCATTTTTGTCAGACTTTACCATGAATTCAACTCCAGTTTCAATAATTAATGTAGCTAATAGCAGAAGCTTGGGCAACTGTAGAGTGTGTGTGTGTGTGTGTGCGTGTGCGTGTGTGTGTGTGAAGAGTGGGTTCCTCCCAGTTCATTTTTTAAAAAGTTTCAGATTTTTTCGGCACTGTACATGGGAGCATATGCAAAGCAGTGTAGGAGGAAGTGAACCAGTAGCGAGATAAGTTAGAACCAGGGGTGGACTACTGCCTGGATGGGAGGAAAGCAGTGGGATAGAAAAAATGGAGCTCCACCCCAGAGCACCCAATTTGCACTGAAAAATGTTGAAAGAAAATGCAGGGTGTCCTGCATAAGCCACGCCCACAGTGTGGTAGTAAAAATTTTAATAGCCTTTCATTGGTTAGAACCCACTTCTGCTGGGTGTATGTAAAGATATTTATGCCAATTTCAGAGTTGGTCTTGTCCTTTTACTCTTTTAACTCAGTGGATTTTTGACTGTCCTTTTCCAGGCCTTGAGTGTCAGAGACACCTTTTTATTTTATTTATTTATTTATTAGATTTGTATGCCACTTCTCTCCGCAGACTCGTTCCATGTTTATATAACACTTCTGTCTGATTCGAACATTATCCTCTCTTGCTAGCTTCAACTCTTAGTTTTACAGCAGTGCTCTGAGAATAATTCAAGATAGTTGAAATCAATGCCAATCAAAAATGGCATCATCATAGTAAAGAGCTACTTTATTTCCTTATTCTTCCCATTGTTGTTGTTGTTGTTGTTGCCAGAGAATAAATATTAATTAATTAAAGTTACTTTCTGGAGAACAGAGAACCTAGGATGCTGCTGAAATAAAATTTTGATTCTTAAATCATTGTGATTCTTAAATAAGATAAATGTAGGCTGTGTTCTATAATATAAAGAATCATTTATAAACAATTTTAAAAATTAACATTTTCCCCAGCATTAACTTCTTGCTTCCATGTAAGAATGAACTGAGAATTCAATTCATGAATTTGTTTTCTTGTGGAGAAACATTTTAGAAAACTTTTGTGTTTTGTATGGAAGATTTAATATGTTTTAGAAATGTTTTCGACACTATCCATCTCAAATGGTAGGTGGATATAATTCTAGACTATCCTGTTGCTTGAAGGCCAGAAAAATTAAACAGATCCATATGGAATGAATAGACTTGTGCAAACTAGGATTTTTCTTTTCATTTTCCACTGTAGAACTCCCAACTCTCTTCGTAGCTAGAGCACAATCCCACTTTTGTCCTTGAGTTCAGTTAGGTTGGGTGTGTCATACGCAACAGCAGGTTGTGATTCAGAGCATATTTTTTAGCCATTAGAAACAATGCCATTCCTAATTGTATTGAACTTTCTTTTTTATTAGTGTTTTCTTTTTTAATTTTATTTTTGGTTCCTTTATAGAGGAGCCTTTGTTTCATTTTGATCTAAAACTGAAAATGAAAAAAACCAACCAACTTGGAAGAGAAAAGAGAAACCAACTGTGCTTCTTTTTATAACTACATTTATGAGCACAGCTTTTGTCACGTAGAGTTTAAGTCAGACTTCCGGTGGCAATGTTGAGGTGGTGTAGAGGGGAAAGGATGAGCTCCATCTTTTAATCTCTGATTTTTTGTGCCTGGGGACCCTTTGAAGTTGTGCTGTGTTTGGAGGACCATACAAAATGGAGAGGAAGCTTGGGGGACAACGAGGTGGAAAGCAACTGGCTGCTGAAATGAGGATAACCCTTCTTAACCTAGGGAACCCATGGGGAACTGAGAACAGATATACAAAACTTAAACAATAAAGTAGACTCAATCCAAGAGGCAATACAAAAAATGAACAAAATATGCAAGTGGTAGAACTAAAAGCTAAATAAATGGATTAAAAATTAGATCAAATAGACCTAAAAATGAAAGAAGCAAATAAGGATCTGGAAAATTCATTAATCCACCTTGAATTGGATCAAGCCTCTTTTTATATCTGATTCCAAAATGTATTAGAAATAAAAGATGAGGATCTTGGGGAAATAATGGGAGGATTAATCACAGCATTTCTTCAGAGGGATAAAATTGAAATAATACATGAAATAGATGAAATATATAGGGGGTCATGCCAATTACGCAAAGAAACATCATCTTCCTAGAGAATTTTATATACAATTTGCACAAAAATGAGTTAGGGAGTTTACAAATTGACAAGCGAAGAACCCATGATTTATAAAGAAAAATAAATCATAACATTGAACTTGATCCCTAGATGAATTAGATAACAGAGAAAAGATTACAGAGTCTTAGCAACCATGTTGAATAGGAAAAATCTATTATTTAAATTGATTATTCCAGAAGGAATGTTAGCAACTTGGCAAGGGAAAAACTCAAAATAGATAATTTAGGAAATGTGAAGGAAATGTATGAACAATTAGTGGGGATGGAGGAAGAATCAACTAGTAGAGAGAGGTTGGAAATAGTCTAGATCAGTCAAGAAGAGAGAGCAGGAGCAGGAGAGGGTTAAAGTAACAACAGAGAAAAACAAGAACAGAGAAGTAGAATAAGAATACAAAGAGTTACCATAACAAGGAAAGTTTAAGAACCACGGAGAATTATAAATAATGGGAAAGGAGTTTCAACTATTGTCTATAAATGTAAATGGGTTGGATGATTTGGTAAAAAGAAAAAATATATACAAAATTGATTAAACAAAATGTGGATATTATATGTCTCTAGGAGGTTCATATAAAAAAACAAGATCAAAAATATTTGGAACACAAGAAATTAGGGGAATTGTTTGTGGCATTGGCTGAAAAGAAAAACAGGAGTGGTGATATACGTGAAAAATGGAATAAAAGTGAAATTAATTTGTCAGATTTGAAAGGGGGGGTATTAATTCTCGAATTAACAATACGGGACATGAAAATTATTGGTTAATATATATCTGCCTCAAACAAAACTATGTAGGAAGTATTCTTAAATTTGAATGTAATGATATGTATAGACATGTAAATAATAGGTGAATGAGCACAGTTATGTAAAGTATGGAAACTTGTTAAATGAAAAAAATACAATTAAAAACTTTTTTAAAAAAAGATTTAAGGTTATTCTCTATTCCATCCTCATTGCTTATTGTCAAATATACTGTTTAGTTTCCCAACGTACATGCAAAATATTGAGCAGTTTAAAATATTTTCCTTCTGTTTCTGTATCTTGCAGAACACTTTTAATTAATTTGATTGTCTGATTGGATTTTAACTATAGAAAATTAGGTTAGAAGGTTAGCGACCTTGCTTGCTCCTGTCTGTCTCTGGAGGGGGAAAAAACATTTGAGTTTAATTTACTGGGTTTTGGCATTCATGCACAGTGACTCTGTGTCTAAAAATTTGTCCAGTCCTTCAAGATCTGTGTTTCAGATGTGCAAAACCTAGAAATATTGAGAATTGTGGTATCATTGTCATAAGAATCGTGACAATTAGATTTAAGTTTGACAAGAAAAGCAAAACAGTAGAAAATCCAGTTGGATTAGATCATGGGAAGTACAGTGATTGTTCCTCTCTACTCTACTCTACTACATAGATCATACCTTACTTAGAGTACTGTATCCATTCTGGATAGCTTAGTTCAAAAAGGACACTGACAAATTCTAGGAAGTTCAGAAGACAACTATCAAATGATCAAAGTTTGATGAGAAACAGTTGAAGGATCTAGGCATGTTTAGCTTATAAAAGGTAAGGCTGATGGAAGGTATGATGGCTGTATTCAAATATCTGAAAAGTTGTCATTCAGTAGAGAGATTGCTCATTACTCCCGAAGACTAGACACAAACCAGTGAATTAATGGTACAAGGAAAGAAGCTTAGGTTAAACACCAGAGGAATTTCCTGAGTTTATGAACTGTCAGGCAATGGTTGTCCCATGAAGTGGCAAATTCATGAACTGTCAAAGTCTTCCAATAGAGGTTGGGCTGTCAGAGATGCTCTAGTGGAAACCCCCACTAAGAAGGGGAGTGAATTAGATTATTACTTTGGCACCTGTCAGCTCTGGGATTCTCTAAACCAATGTTTCCCAACCTTGGCAACTTGAAGATATCTGGACTTCAACTCCCCAAATTCCACAGCATTCGCTGGCTGGGGAATTCTGGGAGTTGAAGTCCAAATATCTTCAAGTTGCCAAGGTTGGGAAACACTGCTCTAAACTACAAGGAATGGCCCTTCTGACCTGTACTAATAATACCTGGGTAGCTATGTGCAGGCAGACTTGACGTCACACCCCGCCAAATACCTTAGCATAGAGAAACATGTCTGTTTCTCCCCTTTGCTGTTTTTTCCAAAAACAGAAAAGGGGAGAAATAGCAAGCACAGAGCACATGGACCAGCTCTTGTAACACCAGTGGCTTCGGGAGACACTAGCCCGGCAGGGGGTGTGGTGTTGTGGTGGGTGAAAGGGGAACTCTAAGTGGCAGTGGGCAGGAGGGTGGCTCTCCAGTCCCTGGGAAAGTGCTGGCTTTCCAGATGGGACAGGGGTGGGTTCTAACCTCGCCATCATTTCCTCCCATGCCATGTGGCTGCATGTACTTCTCGCGGGTGTGCATGAATGGCCAGTGCTGAAAACTTGGCTTCTACACATGCACAGAAGCAAGAACAACCCACAACAATTTTTAAAAAGGGAAAATATTCCATTTTTTTAAAAAAAAGATGGTGGTGCGACCAGCAGTGACTGAATTGGTTCTGTGACATCATCGTCACATCACCAGTGGGTTGCTACCAGTTTGAGCGAAGCAGACTGAGCTGGAAGGAACCTACCTCTGGGTAAAATGATACTTAACCAGTGTATTATTTCTGTACCTAATAAAAAGCTTAACATTTATAATAGTGCACTATAAAATATGTCTTTCCACCCCCACCCTACCCAGCTTTTTTAATTTAAGAAACAGACACCCTATTTCTGGGCCAATGTAAAGTTTTAATGGCTTGCACAGGAACAAAACTTTAGCAAAATAAATTGTAAGCTGATTATGGTGAACTTAGGAAATGATAAAATGTGCTTTCTCCTGGGAGACTCAGCACAATTTATATATTCCCTCTCTCAAATTTCCTGGTGAAATTTGCAGTGTAGACATAGCAAAAAGGTTGTCTTAACAGACATTATATTCTATTCATAAATATATTTTAAAGTTGCCACCTTTGCTTCATTCCTAATTATTTAATCATGTAACATAATACACATGAAGTAATGGCCCCAGTCATGCTAGTGTATGCATAAACTAACATAACTAGGGCCATTACATCATGTGTATTATAATCAGTTATAGGATCTGTCTGCACTTCCCTTATTTCAATCCATCTTTTCTAACTTGGAAACTACAAAGCTATACTAAGCTCATAAATATTTATATTTTGCATACTGAAAAATGGATTGTTCCTCATGGAGTCCCTCGTTGTAAGAATCCATGTAATTGATTTTTTTCCCAATAAACTTTTCTTTTATTAATGTATCAAGAGTCATGTGATGTTAGTACAGGGTTTTTTTTTAACTTTGAATGCTTTTTTTTTCTTTGAACTGCTGTAAGGGCAGGAGGGGTTAGATGAGACTAGAACTTGATAGCCTCATTTAACCTTAACCTTTTACCGTCTTGAAGCAACCTCGTTGATCTGTATTCAGTTATTTGAGTAATGAAGTACCAGTCAGCAAGAATTGAACTCTATATTTGGAAGACATCTGCAAGCCCTAGCACTGAATTAATGTTTAGAGGATTACTTTGTTTCCAACATAAAACTCCTACTGAGATATGTATGTATATTCACAGCCATATGCACATTTTAAGTAATGGTCTTTGGGGGGCGGAGAATCATTTATATTCATATTTATTTCCTTCTTTTTTGGTTTCAAATTTTATTCAATAGGCTTTTTTTCCTAAGCTCAGATGCACCCTCTAGTGTTTTTGTGGGCTATGTAAATAATCATCTTTCTCTGCTCCATTCTTTTAGGATTATGATTCTCTTGAAAAGAGAAGTTATATCCACTTCCTTTCCTGTACTGATCTGTATCTGCATTCAGAATACCCACCATAGATATGTAAAGCAGAAGTGGACACCTTCAATGAATTTCTATGGAGATTCTCAGTTATCCAGGTCAAGGTTGTCCCAAAGGTGCTTTTTCAGAAGGCAACTGGACTTGGTCTTTTGCTTGAAGAGACATTTCGCTTCTCATCCAAGAAGCTTCTTCAGTGAAGAATTGAATAAACTTCTTGAATGAGAAGCGAAACATCTTCAAGCAAAATACATCCAGTTGCCTTTTTAAAAAAGCATTTTTGGGACACCAATGAACTGTACTGAAGGATGGCAACATCCAGTTCCATTCTGCTGAGTTCCTGAAGGCAAAGAGGAAAGAATGGGGTAGGAGTAGGTGCTAATACAAACTTATTTAGAGAGATGTTAAGGACTTTGTCGCTTTTCACTTGTTTCTAGCAGGGTTCTTCTAAAGAACTATACCATGTGTTGCCAGAATCTTTTTTTCCTTTTTTGTTCAGTTTGCCTTTTTGTCAGTTTTGACTCCTAGCGACTCTCTAGGCAGTCCCTGCAGTTTTCTTGCCAAGGTTTTTTTTTTTGCTTTTTCCTCCTTCCTAGGAAGAGGGAGAGTGATTGGCCCAAAGTTATCCAGCTGGCTTCATGCCTAAGGTAGGAGTAGAACTCATGACCTCCCACTTTCTAGCCATAACAATCCCAAGCTGGTTCTCTGCCAGAGGAAATGTTTAAAAAGAAAGACATATCCTTAAAAATAGATACAAAATAGAGTTAAACTCCTACACTGATAACCATAATGTTGTCAAGAACCTTAAAAGCCTTATAGTAGATGGGCTTTCTTACCCAAGAAATGCATGATGGTTCTTTTTAGTGGAGCACAAGGCTATTGGAATAGGCACCATGCTTGGACCATGCTCCGCCCCGAGTCCGCGGAGAGGGGCGGCATACAAATCTAAATAATAAATAAATAATAAATAAATTAATTAATTAATTAATTAATATGCTAGTCATGGGATCAATGATAGCTAACTCTTTAATTTACTGTGTTCATTATTTCTTAATAGATATACATTGATACCTTGTCTTACAAACTTAATGGGTTCCGGGATGAGGTTCCTAACGTGAAAAGTTTGTAAGACGAAACAATGTTTCCCATAGGAATCAATGGAAAAATGATTAATGCTAGCAAGCCCAAAATTCACCCCTTTTGCCAGCCAAAGCGCCCGTTTTTGTGCTGCTGGGATTCTCCTGAGGCTCCCCTCCATGGGAAACCCCACCTCTGGACTTCCATTGCCAGCGAAGCGCCCATTTTTGTGCTGCTGGGATTCCCCTGCAGTATCACAAAAACACGGAAGTCCAGAGGTGGGGTTTCTCATGGAGGGGAGCCTCAGGGGAATCCCAACAGCGCAAAAACGGGTGCTTCTCTGGCAGTGGAAGTCCAGAGGCGGGGCATCCCAGCTGTGGCGGTGGGTTTGTACGGTGAAAATAGTTTGTAAAAAGAGGTAAAAAAATCTTAAACTCTGGGTTTGTATCTCGAAAAGTTTGTATGATGAGGCATTTGTAAAATGAGGTATCAGTGTATTTGTAATACAGAATAAAAAAACACACACTCACATAAATATCTTGTTATTATTCATGTCAAGAATTGTGAACTTATCCACAGACTGCCAGGCTACAGTTCCAGCACCCCTAATAATTGACTAACTTCAAAAAACCCATGACATCTGGAAGGGACATCTGGAAAGGACAAGCATTTCATAAAATGCACTAAGTGAATTTCACATTGAATAATGCACACTAATCCATTAATTTAAAAAAAAAAACCTTTACTCAACTCATTCTAAACATATATAACTTATTTATCAATCCAATTAAAGTATTATGAAAATTATAATAACAAGCTATCAAAATCTTTGCATTCCAAATTAACTCCTGATGTTCTATCTAAATGCATTGTTTTATGTATCTTACACTATAAAAGTTGAATCAAGAAGTATCTTAAAACATTAACTTGGCAAACATTTATCATAGGATAGATTCAAGTACGATAAAAGAATGAATAACTCAGTGACACTATTAAAATGTATCTGGTTAATATAACTACTGATAAAAAGAAATCTATTAATGTTTTCTTTAACATTCAAAAATTTAATTGGTGCTGGACTTTAATAAAGCCCATATTTATTCATGTGGAATAACTGTTTCTCTAATGCATTCTTACACTTTGCCTCCACTGGTTCCTTAAGTGGAGAATAATATTTGTAACAGAATAATATTACAAATTAAATGCAGAATCTTATCATAGATTAATCGAGATGTTTTCCCCTGGAGCATAGGAAGAAAAACAATCTTTGTTTATTTTTATGTTGCCTTTATAATCCCTGCACTTTATCGAAATCTCTCAGATAGTTGCGGAATCTTCTACACCAGTGATGGCAAACCCTTTTTGATTCGCATGCTAAAGGATGGTGCCAGGAATCTGGTGAGCGTAAATCATATGCTTAAATGACAAATTGACTTTGTTATCTATTGGAATGCTAATTAGGCCGAGCTTGGAGTTTTTCCTGGACCTTGTTGACATTTAGCTCCCAAAAAGAAAATCCTCCCTTCTCCGAGTCTTTTAAAACCTGCTTTCATTATGTGTGCTTATATCAATAAAGAGTTTGATTTATTCAAAAAATAAAAGATTTTTGAGTTGGGGGTTTTGCTCCAAGGTCTGTGCACAGAACACCCACTACCATCCCTGAGCCCACCCCTCAGGCCAGAAATGGCTCGTTTCATAACTTTTTCAAATGGAAAACGGGCCATTTCTGGCCTCCAGAGGGCCTGTGGGGGCCTCCAGGTTGAAGACATTTTCACCCTCTCCAGGCTCTGGAGCTTGGGGAGAGTAAAAAACGGGCCTTCCCAACCCCCCTCCAAAGGCTGAAAATGGGCTGTTTCCCGACTCCCAGTGGGCCCAGAAGGCCCAAAAATCAGCTGGCCAGCATGCATACTGGGAGTGTTTATATCTCTTGTCTTTCTGCCTTATGTTAATTAATCTTGTAATTAATTTCAAATTTAAATAAGATACTCCCCACTATTTACTGCAGTTTATTTTCTGTCTGTATTCTAGACACAAAAATTAACCTGTAAAAAGTCTGTCCAAAAATTTTATTGAGGTAAAATTAAATTAACCATTAACTAACCAATCTAATACTTTTAAGATTAAACAATAGATATTTAAATAAAATCATAATACATCATTTTAATAACTTGGGAATAAATCTAATAGTCAATAAATTTAATCGTTAGTCCGACACCCATTAAATGAAACTGAAGTACAATGAATTCACTGAGAGCCTGTCTAAAATATTTGGAAGTTTTTGGATATAAATTCTAATAATCCTTCCTTTAAAATACTGGATGGCATGTCTTTGCTTAAAAGGACATAATGTCTGTGGAGTAGGGAGTGGTGTCATTTTAAGATATTTTTCTCTCCTATATTGTTCCAAAACCATTTCCCTTAATGTTATATAGAAAGATTTTGTCAAAAGAATGGAAAAGCTACAGAGGAAGAGGGGGTTGCCAAATATTTTTTCTCATTCCATCCTCTTTATGGAAGTTTTCATAGGGTGCACGCTATGCATTATGAAGTATAATTGTGTGCATGAGTTAGGGTATTCTACTTTTAGAGGTCAAATGACAACTGGCTCTGAGTCTGCAGAGAGGGGCGGCATACAAATCTAAGAAAGAAAGAAAGAAAGAAAGAAAGAAAGAAAGAAAGAAAGAAAGAAAGAAAGAAAGAAAGAAAGAAAGAAAGAAAGAAATGATAATGGAAATTGATATTGTGGCAGTGTCTATAGCTTTCTTTGGATTCCATACATACAGAAAAATGGCATCTCATTATTACCTCCTTTAACTTTTGGAAGTACAAGATACTTCAGCTGTAAATATAGCAGAATAAAGGGATGAGCTACAGATGTTCCACTAAACCACAGCATGTTGCTTCATTCGGCTTACAGACCTCTTATGCCCAATTACTGGATATAATTATGCAAGAGCTAGAAGATAAAGAGTATTTAACAGGGCAATGAAATCTCCTTCCGATTTCAAAACCTCTGGAAAAAAAACATTGCATATGATTGGCAACAGACCAGCAAACTGGAAGTTTGTGTTCTGTTGTTCACCCCAGATGCCTTGTTCTTCCTTTGTAAAATGCCAAGTTGCCAACCAATAGTTCGCAATAAGAGAAATATAACTTGTCCCAGCAATTTGTCTAACTTCTATTCCTTCCCCTCTGTCCTTCTTATGGAGTGGGAATGTTACTTTGTTGACTGGGAGATTTAGGGAATTGAAGCCCAACAGTCTGTATGACACCAGATGAGGAATGTTAACAGTTATCTCCTTTGAGCTGAACATCATCATCATCTGTAGAACATTTTTGCCTGCCTCTTGTAGCACAGCTGTAATTAGATATAAGGTTTGGAGAATCTTGCTGTGAAAGTATCTGGGATGGGGGAAATGAAGAAGTTAGATGTGCAAAGCAAATTTCCAAAATGAAAAAGATAAGTTAATTGGCCTTATGTAAGATCAATTGCCTTGCCTCCCTCCCCTCAATATTTATTTTTGCTCCTTATCAACAGCATCTGTTGCAGAAGAGTAAAGAGAGGAACCAACATTACCAGGCTCCATTTTAGGTTCACTGGTGTAGGTACAGTTAGCCTTGCTTTTATAGAAAATGGCATGTTTACGCTGCCAGAAGGCTATTTAAGTTAATGGGGCAATAAAGAGTAATCAATTACTGAGGTCTAGAGTACAAGCTGCAGTGTGTTTCATTCCCATGCCCATGTTGACCGTGATTTATGGCTTCCTGGAAGACACTGGCTTGTTAATTTTAATTTTACATGCTGCCCAGTTTTGGATTTTTTTGAGGGCATTAAATCTCATAAAATTGGAACCATAGGATACTGTTAAAGGAGGTGTAGTTTCTGGTGCTTATGCTAAGAGCTGCATCTGGTAGAAAAAAGAATAAAATGAAAAACAGATTGTAGAAGTAGACTTTTTCAGCTAATCTATAAAGTCAGCAGGAGGTTTCCATAATGTTGCATTTAATGGTTCAAATTATTTATAGAAAAAATAAAATAGTAATATTTAGATTACCCTTTATTTATTTAAAAGACTTACATGGCCGCTCAGCTTAAGAGACAGAACTCTGGGTGGCTCACAGCAGTGAGGTACAAAACAAAACCACCATAAAAGCAATGAAAGCAAAAAGCTTTTAATAGCAGCTATAAAACATACTGTGAGCAAAAGAAGAGGCAAGATTCCTGAACTTTTGGTCGGTGGGTCCCATTTCCAACATCCAGGACTATTTTTGAGAAGCAAGTAGATTAGCAAGAAATGAGGTTTGTAATAAATTGGCTGTATTTTTAAGGTGCAGCTGAAGGATTGGAAGAAATAGACAACAAATCATTTCAAAATACCTGTTGAACTTGTAGGAGGTCCCAGATTCAATCACTATATTTTCAGTTAAAAGAATTCCTATATATTAATCATTAGGAAACATAAACATTGGCTTAAAATCTTGAATGAATGTTGTTCAAGTATCTGTCAGTATTAACAATGTTGTGGAAATTGCAAGGCACAGTTGTTTTTCAATACCTGTAAACCAAATGTAGTCTATTATTATTATTATTATTATTATTATTATTATTATTATTATTATTATTATCATCATCATCATTATCATTATTATCATCATCATCATCATCACCATTATTTATTAGACTTACATGCTATGTTTATTAGACTATTGCTATGTTGAAGGCAGTGGACACCTTTTTTAAAAAAATAATCACAATTTCCCTGCACTCAGCCAAATGGCTGCTGGGGGGGGGGAGAGTTTAGCCACCTTTTGGGCCTACATCTCTCCTTCTGCAAGGCCTCTGGGTGGGAGGCCTGAGAGAAAGCACCTGCTAAATCAGCCCCCTGCAAATTCTCATCTTTCAAGGAGTCCAGCCAAAGTTTCCCATGCTCGTCTCCTTGAGAGACGAGTTTGCAGGGGACAGAGCTAGTGTCTGCAATGACAACTCACCCAGGGGAAAGAACTGCAATGGGCTTCTCCTGTGAGTGTGACTACTACAGCTGTGCAATATGGGACTGGCCAAGGTGGGCCCAGCCGGGGTGCGGCTGGAAATCTCTGCCCTGGGGTGGCACTTGCAGTGTGCAACTGTGGAGGTGGTGCAATATAGAAAAAGAGCACAGCCCTCACCAGATGGAATGAAATTAGGGTGCTATTGTGGGGGGAAGCAGTGCAAATGGGCCGAAGTGGGGTTAAGATGGCTAGAAACTGCCTTGGTATATTTGCACCAGCCGATGGCTAAAGGCAGCCCTTGGCTCCTGCCACTTGGGACTTGGTATTCGGTCTGGGGAGTAGCCGGAGTTTGCTGTCCATTGTGGACACTAGCTCAGCCACCAGCAAACTCTCATCTCTCGAGAAGCCCAGTCAAAGTGCTTCTCTCAGCTACAGTGCATCATCACAGTTGAAGCGGTTTGGCCGGGCTCCTCGAGAGATGTCTTTGCCAGGTATCCACCTTGCTCACTTCTGCACAAAACCTTTCCGTGGGGCCCTTGGAGGAGGGGGAATTTCCTGGCTGGTGCAAGGAATGACTCTGCAAAGCCTGTAAGTGCAGAGACCAGAAATGCCCTAAGGGCGCAGAAGGCTGAAGGCTGTCACTTGTGTAGCCCTGGTGAAACAGATTCTACAGCAGCTCCCAGCCCTCCTGGCTCCTCGATTTCACTTGGGGCTGGCTACAGATGGAAAGTCCCACCACTCCCAAATACATCCTGTTCATCCTGCCCTGGGCTGGACCCAATGCTCTCAGGATGTCCCCGGCTAGGCCTCGTCAGGATGGGGCAGAGTAATGTAGAGGCCGACCAAGGTGACCCTTGTCTCGGCCTGCCCGCAGCAGATGGAGTGGCTGGATGGAGCAAGTCAGCCGAGGGAAACTCCTTGGAGCACAGTGGGTGGGTAGAGAAGCTAGGGGACTCAGGCCTCTGCTAGGAAAAAGCAGACTGGAGCATGTGAACCAAAGGCAGTTCTTCTCACCTCTTGGCTGCTGAGTAGGTGTGCCAACAGAGGCCAGGCAGCTCTCGTCTCTCGAGGAGCCTGGCTGAAGTTTCCCACGCCACTTCAATTGCACCCGGGTATAGGAAAAGTAAAAGAAAGGAAATGAAATGAAAGAAAAGTGAATGAAAGGAAAGAAGGAAAGGAAGAAGAGGAAAGGAAAGGAAGGAAATGAAAGGAAAGGGGGAAGGGAGGGAAGGCTAGGGGAGGGGAGGAACTACAGTAGTGATGGCGAACCTTTTTGGCTTGGTTGCCAAAAGGGTGTACACACACATGGAATAGCATGCACGCGGGTGCCTACATCCATAATGCAATGCCCCCCCGTGCATATATGCACAGCCCTCACTGAAGCAGTGGAACTGCCCTACTACTTACCTTCAGTGAAGCTGCCCTACTAATTTCCTTCCAATAGTTGCAACCAGGCCCCCCACACCTTGGCCCATTTCTTCTGTAGCCTGCAAAGCTTTCCTAAAGCTCTCTGTAGCCAATAATAGAGCTCCAGATTACCGTACACTAATTTTATTAATTGTGTTATAATTAAAACAACCTTTCATGATTAAAGAAGCATTTATTATTTTTTAAGTAATTAATTAAAATTATAATTTATAATTTTGTTATATTAAATAGGAGCATTTCATACTAATACAATGCATTATTTTACAAATATATTATCTTTTTTAAAAAAATTCATATTAGTGGTCTGCAGGACTTAAAATTATGAATTAGAGTCTGGGGGATTTAAAATTATGAATTGGGTGGTCCCTGAGGTCCAAAAGGTTGAGGACCCCTAATCTAAATCATGGTAGCTCAGTTTATACAACTCACAAAAACAAAATTAAGTTATATATTACAGACAAGTATACTGTTTGAACCAAACAGCCTTACTAGGTAGACCAGACAGGAAACACAACTAGATCAGTTAATTCTATTTTATTGTAAAGCTATATTAACAGAATTGTGCAATCCGAAAATAATCCTGCCATCTCTTTCAAAGAAATATAAAACTGATCATTTGATCATTTGAAACTTGCCAGTATTTAATCCTTCCAGAAGAAGCAAGTATGCTTGAAAATGATTTCCAATTCTACCACCACCACCCCAGTGACATTGCCAGTTCTCAAAAGAAAAAAAAATCATGCTTTCTCTTCCATTTGGCATGTCTCACCCACTCAGAAGAGATTTATAGATAATATCCAAATACGTATAATGGAAAGCAGCCTGAGAATTGATTAAATAAATACAATCCTGTCACAACACAGAAAAAATATTGCTAATTATTAGGAAGGCCATAAGGGTTTAGGGATTCAAAATCAAGTTAAGACTTAAGCCTGGTTCTCCTCAAACTCATAGGTTTCTTACTGTGGAAGGTAGTGACAATCAGGATACAAACTTGGATTAGTCCTTTGGGATGTTCTAGGGAGTCAACGGTGCCAGGAAGGAAATAAACCAGCACTATATGATTTAGGGTGGGGCTCCTGGGTAAAAGAAGTGGAAGACCTCCGGAAAGAGAATTTTGCACAGAACATGGTCGCTTTCTCGCCTTGACTTCAAGGCAGCTAGCAGAAACCCTGCCAGGAGTTCAGGGTTCCTATGCCTGGGAGAGCCACTATTCTGCTCTTAACTGTGCTGAAAGATAACTCTGCCCCTGGCCAAGATTATTAGGGTTTGTTGAGAGACTGAGATTGAGACTGAGACCCAGCCACTGCATCAACTGCCCAACTCTGTCCTCCTGCTGACATGTAGTTCAATAAGTCCTGCTTCTCTAATTTGGGTAAGTGCTAGGACGTTTATAATCTGGCCCACCCAATATGGCTTGCAACAGAGATGAGGCTGGTACTATTTAGGGTCTGCTTGCACTTTACAACCATTAGTTGGGATGTAAAAAAGGGTCATTAGGAAAAGAAGGGAAGGAGCAGGAAGCAGCAGTGATAGCTGCATCCCCACAAAGCCTATTGAACTATTTGTTTGTTTGTTTGTTTGTTTGTTTGTTTGTTTGTTTGTTTGTTTGTTTAGTCCAATACATGGTACACATTGAAGATAAAGATATGTAATAATATAAGTAAAGAAAAGAATAGAAGAAAAGATATAAAAGTATAGGTGAACATATTTGAAAGGAAGAAAAGATAAATGAGATAAGGAGAGACAATTGGACAGGGGACGGAAGGCACACTGGTGCACTTATGCACGCCCCTTAACTAGGGTCCAGGCATGTAGGAGGGTGGAAATATGTCCCTGCCCAGAAGCAGGAACAGGGTTGTCTTGTTCTTTCATGTGGAGATAGGATGGCATCTGCTGTTTGCATTGCTCTAATAATAATTGAACTGTGCTATCTTCTGAAATGTGGAGGAGCCCTGAGATTAGTAAACTGCCACCATGCTTCTGATCAAAGTTCTTCTATGTGTGTCATCTAGGCCAGAGATCTCCAAGCTTGGCAAATGTAAGACTTTTAGACTTAAACTCCCAGGGTTCTCTGGGAGTTGAAGTCCACAAGTCTTAAAATTGCCAAGCTTGGTGGTCCCTGATCTAGACTCAAGCTGGATACTTCCGGTTCCGGGTGAGCGGTGAGGAGCATGGTGGGTCCGCTGCTCCTCTGAAACGACGGGGGAATCGTCAGAAAATGGGTCAAACCGGGTTCGAGATGGTCGGGGATGGGCCAGAGTCCACTGGCCACTTTGTCCCCCTGCTATTTTGATCTTGAGGGTTGGGAATGTTCCCGCCTGTTGGGGGGGTCGCCGAGAGAGACCACGGCAAGAAAGGTGGCCAGCTGAGACGCGGAGATGGCGGCAGCAGCAGCGGCGTCTGGAGCTTGGCGGAGCCTAGCAGAGGATACAGCCCTCTGCGAGATGCAGCCCTGCTCGAGAGAGGAGAGGACGGAGGACGGAGGAACACGAGTCATTACTGGAGGGGTGTTGAGGTGCCGAGGAAGAGCTGACAGAGAGTGCGGCACCGGAGGAACATCTGGCCGGCGCGGAGAATGGCGGCGGGACCGAACAGAGGTCGGAGGCTCGCGGCGCCGGCGGGGAGGTGATGAGGTGATGTGAGGAACCGTGGGGAGCACAGGGAGTCGAGTCCTCGTCGAGATGGATCCCCAGCCCGACTCCGGAAGTGAGAGGCCCGGCGTCGAGATGGTGGAAGTCAGCTGTAACACCAATAGAGGAACGAGGACATGCAGGGAAATTCATTTAGCCCCCTCCCGCATGGCACCAGTGGGTGAGAGCTACTGGGGGCCAAGGGGAGTCAAAAAACAAAAAACTGAGCATTATTATCAACTCCCTTCCCACCTCCCCCCCCCCTTCTTTCCCTTCCCCTCCTTTCCCTCTTAACTTTAATCTACGATCTGTATGTATGGTCGCTGTTGATGAATTGAAGAACTATGCCCCCTTGTGGACTGATTTAAAAAGACACTTAGAAGAGAGAAATTAAGATCAAGACTTTTTAAATTAGACTAAGATCTAAGACCTCTGAAGACCAGAAGAACATTATTCCCGGATTGACTGATTACTGATGATTGAAGAATATTTTAAGATCTGATCTATTCCATTTTGTCTATTCCATCTACAAAATTAATTTATACTAATTTATAATTTAGCTTATATAACTTTAGCCTATATTGTATATATTTATATTTTAATGTTTTAATGTTTTAATGCTTTTAGATTATTATTACTACTATTTTATATTGCTATTAATTTAATTGATTTTTTTAACGTAGTGGGGTCTAAAGTAATGGATGACTGGGATAATCAAAATTGGGGTTACGAATGGAACGACTGGTATGATTGCATGGGTGGGGGTGGGGGGGGTTATGGTATGGATGAATTTATTGATAGTAGTGTGAACGAGAGGTTTGGCCCACCTGACGCTCGGGAGGCGGGAGAGGAAGGGGCACCGATCTCTGGGGGGGCAGGGGGTCGGAATATCCCTGTGTTGCTGGGGAGAGGCAGATATGGCGGGGGCCACAGAGTTAGCCGTTCCAGGGGAACGAGGGATCGTTGCTTAATAACGATCCCTTGTTCTGGCTCTGTGAGCCCAATCTTGGGTACTGGTGGTGAGTGTAACTCTGGCCCTGGGCTCAGGTTGTTGCTGCTGAATGCCAGGTCGGTGGTAAATAAAGCTCTCCTCATCCGGGATTTGATCCTGGATGAGGAGGCCGACCTGGCATGCATTACTGAAACCTGGCTGGGCCCAGAGGGAGGTGTTCCTCTCTCGGAAATTTGCCCAGCCGGGTTTCAGATATGGCATCAACCGCGACCCCAGGGAAAGGGGGGAGGAGTGGCCATTGTAGCCAGGGAGAGCCTTTGCCTGCGTAGACTCATTGCTCCGGAAATTGCGGGTTGCGAGTCTCTCTTGATGAAGTTGGACTTAGGGGTTCAGGTGGGCTTATTTCTCACGTACCTGCCTCCCAGCTGCGTGTCAAAAGCCCTGCCTGTGCTACTCGAGGAGGTAGCCGGGTTGGCGGTGGAGTTCCCCGGACTTATTGTCTTGGGGGACTTCAACTTGCCGTCACTCGGCGAAACCTCTGGGTTGGCACAGGAGTTCATGGCCACCATGACAGCCGTGGACCTGACTCAAGTAGTACAGGGTCCAACTCACGAGGGAGGGCACGCACCTGACATGGTATTCCTTTCCGAGCAATTGAGTAATGGTCTGAGACTAAGGGGCTTAGAAGCACTGCCTTTGTCATGGTCAGACCATTTTCTACTACGGCTTGACTTCCTGGCTCCAATCCTCCCCCGCAGGGAGGCGGAACCAATGAAGATGTTCCGCCCCAGACGCCTGATGGACCCAGAGGGCTTTCAGACGGCGCTTGGGGTTATCCCAGAGGCACTCGTCCACAGTTCGGCGGAGTCTCTTGCGGAGGCCTGGAACACGGCTGCTGCGGAGGCTCTCGACCGGATTGCGCCTTTGCGACCTCTCCGAGGCGTTAGACCCCGTAGAGCCCCATGGTTCAACGAGGAGCTCCGGGAGTTGAAGCGCCAAAAGAGACGTCTAGAGAAGCGATAGAGGAAGAGTAGGTCTGAATCCGACCGAACACTTGTAAGAGCTTTTATTAAGACTTACAAAGTGGCGCTCAAGGCGGCAAGATGCGCGTACCATGCCGCCTTGATTGCATCAGCGGAATCCCGCCCAGCCGCTCTGTTTAGGGTGACCCGCTCCCTTCTTAATCAGGGGGGAGTTGGGGAGCCCTTGCAGAGTAGTGCCGAGGATTTTAACACGTTTTTCGCTGATAAAGTCGCTCGGATTCGGGCCGACCTCGACTCCAATTGTAAAACAGAGTCGACTGACAACGAGTCAGTCGAGGTGACTGGGGCACGTACTTGTCCACCTGTCTGGGAAGAGTTTGATCTGGTGACACCTGATGAAGTGGACAAGGCCATTGGAGCTGTGAGTTCCGCCACCTGTTTACTGGATCCGTGTCCCTCCTGGTTGGTTGCGGCCAGCAGGGAGGTGACACGGAGCTGGGCCCAGGAGATTACCAACGCTTCCTTGGGGAGGGGAGTTTTTCCATCACTCTATAAAGAAGCGCTTGTGCGCCCCCTCCTCAAGAAGCCCTCCCTGGACCCAGCTGTGCTTAATAACTATCGTCCAGTCTCCAACCTTCCCTTTATGGGGAAGGTTGTTGAGAAGGTGGTAGCACTCCAGCTCCAACGGTCCTTGGAAGAAGCCGATTATCTAGGTCCCCGGCAGTCGGGTTTCAGGCCCGGTTACAGCACGGAAACCGCTTTGGTCGCGTTGATGGATGATCTCTGGCGGGCCCGGGACAGGGGTTTATCCTCTGTCCTGGTGCTCCTTGACCTCTCAGCGGCTTTCGATACCATCGACCATGGTATCCTTCTGCACCGGCTGGAGGGGCTGGGGGTGGGAGGCACTGTTCTTCAGTGGTTCTCCTCCTACCTCTCTGGCCGGTCGCAGTCGGTGTTAGTGGGGGGACAGAGGTCGACTCCTAGGTCTCTCCCTTGTGGGGTGCCTCAGGGGTCGGTCCTCTCCCCCCTGCTATTTAACATCTACATGAAACCGCTGGGCGAGATCATCCAAGGACATGGGGTGAGGTATCATCAATATGCGGATGATACCCAGCTTTACATCTCCACCCCATGCCCAGTCAATGAAGCGGTGGAAGTGATGTGCCGGTGCCTGGAGGCTGTTGGGGCCTGGATGGGTGTCAACAGACTCAAGCTCAACCCGGATAAGACGGAGTGGCTGTGGGTTTTGCCTCCCAAGGACAATTCCATCTGTCCGTCCATTACCCTGGGGGGGGAATTATTGACCCCCTCAGAGAGGGTCCGCAACTTGGGCGTCCTCCTCGATCCACAGCTCACATTAGAACAACACCTTTCAGCTGTGGCAAGGGGGGCGTTTGCCCAGGTTCGCCTGGTGCACCAGTTGCGGCCCTATCTGGACCGGGACTCATTGCTCACAGTCACTCATGCCCTCATCACCTCGAGGTTCGACTACTGTAATGCTCTCTACATGGGGCTACCTTTGAAAAGTGTTCGGAAACTTCAGATCGTGCAAAATGCAGCTGCGAGAGCAGTCATGGGCCTACCTAGGTATGCCCATGTTTCACCATCACTCCGCAGTCTGCATTGGCTGCCGATCAATTTCCGGTCACAATTCAAAGTGTTGGTTATGACCTTTAAAGCCCTTCATGGCATCGGACCAGAATATCTCCAAGACCGCCTCCTGCCGCACGAATCCCAGCGACCGATTAGGTCCCACAGAGTGGGCCTTCTCCAGGTCCCGTCAACTAAACAGTGTCGGTTGGCGGGCCCCAGGGGAAGAGCCTTCTCTGTGGCGGCACCGGCCCTCTGGAACCAACTCCCCCCGGAGATTAGAACTGCCCCTACTCTTCCTGCCTTCCGTAAACTCCTTAAAACCCACCTTTGCCGTCAGGCATGGGGGAACTGAACATCTCCCCCTGGGCACGTTTAATTTATGCATGGTATGTCTGTGTGTGTGTCTGCTAGCATATGGGGTTTTTAAATATTTAAATATTTTAAATTTGTCTGATTGCTTATGATTTGTTTTTACATGTTGTGAGCCGCCCCGAGTCTTCGGAGAGGGGCGGCATACAAATCTAAGTAATAAATAAATAAATAAATAAATAAATAAAATATAACAATCTGGAAAGTCTCATGAAGCCCATAAGCTATTATTTTGAGATTCAGTCTAGTGGAACTTCAGACCTTGTAGAAACTGTACATTTTTAAATAATGGGCAGAAATAAAAGATTGATGTCCCTCCAGGGGGTGCTGAATTGCATCTTCCAATATTGCAATACCCCCAGATGTTCAGCAACAACTGGGATGGCCACTTTTCCCCATCATGCAAAGAGGCATGTCTCCTTGACATTTTTCAAGGTTTTGCCTCACACATTTCTGCAGAATAATTGTCTATTCTTAAGGGAGCACTCCAAAAACATGTTCCCTAAAAATAATGCATTGTTAATATGGGTAGAATCATTCTTTTTTAATTCAGGAGACTCCCTGAGAGCATTAAGGTAGACAATTATAAAGGATTGGTTATCCAGCAGTGGCAGAAATCATTTGCTACAAATAAGAAGCAAAAGTATCTCTGCTACTATTTAGGTTTCACAAATAAAATATAATAATGTTTGGAACAGCTGTATATTTTGCATGCTTTAACTCAGTGTTTCCTAACCTTGGCAACTTGAAGATATTTGGCCTTCAACTCCCAGAATTCCCCACCCAGCGAATGCTGGCTGGGGAATTCTGGGAGTTGAAGTCCAGATATCTTCAAGTTGCCAAGGTTGGGAAACACTGTTTTAATTGATGTGTAATTTAAAAATTCAGCTCATTTTCTTTGCTGATTTAAAGAATTCTACTACCAAGGACCACTTTTTAAATTGATTGCTTAGCATCTGTTTTCCTCCCTCCCCCCTTTTTTTGGTAGTTTTGCATATAGGTACAACCTTTCCATGTGAGGGTATTTATACTTGCAGTTTTAAGATAATTGAGCCTCTAATGAAAGCACTGAATGTAAACAAAGCCTGCCCACTTCACCCAATCCCTTAAAGAAAACAAGTCCTTTATCCACACTTTGACTCTCTCTCTTACCATGTTTCATCTTAGTTTACTGGCATTCCTCCAGTCTATGTCCAGGCATCAGTTCAAAACCTGCATGTTCTCTCTGCAGGATGCTCTCCTGTGGTAGCTCTCAACACATAGACCCTGCTATTGAGAAACTCATTATTTGTTTTACAAACATTTAAGGTAGCTTATTTGAAATATTTTTCCCCTTCCCCATGCATAAGAAGATTGATTGCCTTCTGAGAAAAAAAGTGAAATCATTAGCAGCAATTATTTCTCTTGGGGTACTATAGACTCCTTTCCAATTTTTAGATTGATGTCCAAACATTATTTTGTATAAAAAGTGAATATTTGGACTCCTTTCAAGGGAAAGCTCATTTCTTTTAGTGTTCCTATAACTTAGCTATTCTTTGCAATGATATAAAGTACATCAACAGAAGTGCAACTGGCAATGCCTTTAACAGATGGAAAACAATCCATGAGGAGAGTGTATCAGCCAGCTGTTGAGCTGATAGATAACCACTGTTCCAGCTTCTGACTGCAGTTTAAGAGAAAATAATGGAGAACAGCCAAAATCATTTAACCTGAGAAAAAAAATCCCCAACTTGAACCAGTTATGTTACTTTTGTTTATTACTATATACAACATAAAATATACAACTGCCAGTTCTTTAGCTATATTGCCATTATTGCACAGCCAGCCAGATGGTTAGACTGGATTTGGCATTTTTAAAAATCCATCCATTGAGTTCTTTCCTATAACCTTGGATAGTCAGATTTGTATTAGCATTAGTATTCCTTTGAGTCAATGACAACTGCTCATTGACCTCACCTCATTCACAAGAGGTCTGTAAGGGGCGTGCATAAGCGCACTACCGTGCCTACCATCCTGTCCTAAAGTCTTCATGTATTTTGTAAAATACAATGATACCTCTACTTACGAATTTAATTCATTCTGTGACCAGGTTCTTAAGTAGAAAAGTTTTTAAGAAGAAGCAATTTTTCCCACAGGAATCAATGTAAAAGCAAATAATGTGTGTGATTAGGGAAACCACAGGGAGGGTGGAGGCCCTGTTTCCTCCCAGGAGATTCCTAGAGACGACCCATGGAAGCTTCTCACCACCTGTTCCGGCCCTGTTTCCTCCCAGGAAATTCCTAGAGAGGCCCCACGGAGGTTTCTCCCCACCTTTTCCGATCCTGTTTCCTCCAGGAGATTCCTAGAGAGGCCCCACAGAGGCTTCTCCATGCCTTTCTGGCTCTGTTTCTTCCCAGGAGATTCCTAGAGAGGCCCCACAGAGGCTTCTCCCTGCCTTTTCCGGTTACAGTTTCAGGAGGCTTTGTAAGTGGAAAATGTTTGTAAGTGGGAAATGGTTCTTGAGAAGAGGCAAAAAAATCTTGAACACCTGGCTCTTACCTAGAAAAGTTCATAAGTAGAGGCGTTCTTAGGTAGAGATACCACTGTATCATATGCTCAAAACCATAGTTGTACTTTTTATAAGGAAGGAAGGAAGGATTCACAAAATTCACAAAAAAATTACAGGTAGTTCTCAACTTATAATAGTTCATTTAATGATCCTTCAAATTTATGACATCACTGAAAAAAGTGACATGACCATTTTTCACACTTATGATCATTGTGAGCATCCCCATGGTCATGTGATCAAAATTCAGACGTTTGGCAACTGACCAATATTTATGATTGTTGCAATGTTATGCGATTAACTTTTGTGACCTTCTGACAACCAAAGTCAATGGGGAAGCCAGATTCATTTAAGAATTGTGTTAGTAGTTTAACTATTGCAGTGATTCACTTAACAGCTGTGGCAAGAAAAGTGGCAAAATGGGTCTGTCTGTCTCATTTAGCAACTGAAATTTTGGGCTCAATTGTGGTCATAAGTCAAGGACTACCTATATAATGATTAGGTAGGAAGAACTCCCAATGAAAATCCTGAGGTGTGTTCCCATTATCTCAACAGAATGTTAATTCTCCTCAGTGAAAGGTGTTGCACTCCAAGTGTACCAGAATGGCAGAAAGAAAAAGTGAAACAGTGAGGAGAAGTGAATAAAAATTGTGAGCCACTAATTGTGAGCATTTTTATATATTTTTTGCAGCAGGATATTAACACAAAAGAAGAGTGGCTTCAGATGAGGACATTGTTGAAAGCTTTTACTCAGACAACACTTTGCTTTATAACCCAATTTTAATGATATTCATTTATTTATTATATTATTTGGGAGGGGGGACTTTTTTCTAGTTAAACATGAATTTACAAATACGTACTTCCCTCTTTGGAAAGATCAAAGAAATTGGCAAATTTTCTGCAGTTCTCAAACCACATGTTTTTGACAATACTTGGGGACAGCCAGCTCCAAGTCTGGAAAATGTTCCAAAGTTGCTCCTTTTTCTACCAGTGCAGTCAGATCACATGATAATATAAAAGAGAGCCATAAAACTGTGTATTTATATATGTGGTTTATACTGGATATGTGGGATCCACCCATAATTAATGCAGAATACATGTCTCTCTGACTTGTCATAAACAAGACCATCCCAAATATATAAATGTTTTCAAGTACTTTATATTCTAATCTATGAACTGTGTTAAAAACAAGAAAGTTAATCCATGATTTTATTGTACCAAATATATTTCCAAATTGCAAATAAGCAGAAAAGCCATGTCAACCACTAATACTTACAAAATATGCTTTTCTATATGTCTATATGTGTTTGTGTATAGACGTATATGAAGTTCATAATAAAAGCAAAGGTAAGTCAGTTAATCATAGTACAGTGATACCTCGTCTTACAAACGCCTCGTCATACAAACTTTTCAAGATACAAACCCGGGGTTTAAGATTTTTTAGCCTCTTCTTACAAACTATTTTCACCTTACAAACCCACCGCCGCCGCTGGGATGCCCCACCTCCGTACTTCCGTTGCCAGCGAAGCACCCGTTTTTGCGCTGCTGGGATTCCTCTGAGGCTCCCCTCCATGGGAAACCCCACCTCCTGTCTTCCGTGTTTTTGTGATGCTGCAGGGGAATCCCAGCAGCGCAAAAACGGGCATTTCGCTGGCAATGGAAGTACAGAGGTGGGGTTTCCCAGCAAGGGGAGCCTCAGTGAAATCACAGCATCGCAAAAACACAGTGGTCTGGAGGTGGGGTTTCGAGGACTTCAGTGTTTTTGCGATGCTGCGATTTCACTGATGCTCCCTTCACTGGGAAACCCCACCTCCGGACTTCCGTTGCCAGCGAAGTGCTCGTTTTTGCACTACTGGGATTCCCCTGCAACATCGCAAAAACACAGAAGTCGGGAGGTGGAGTTTCCCATGAAGGGGAGCCTCAGGGGAATCCCAGCAGCACAAAAACGGGCGCTTCGGCTGGTAAATGGGGTGAATTTTGGGCTTGCACGCATTGATCGCTTTTCCATTGATTCCTATGGGAAACATTGTTTTGTCTTACAAACTTTTCACCTTAAGAACTTCGTCCCGGAACCAATTAAGTTTGTAAGACAAGGTATCACTGTATATGTAAGTTCTCTTACAGCAAAATAAGTGGTGTAAGTAGTTCACACTTATATCTTGGTAATTCTTAATTTAGAAATTGTATTTTGGACTTTTCTTATGAAAAGTATTGATATCTTATCAAGCACACTATTTTTTTGTCCTTCTATTTTTTCCTTGGACACCGCAAGTAATTGAAATGGATTACCAACTTTATACATATGTTTTTATTGCAGAATAAATAAATCATCATGGTAAAATTGTTCTCTGGGTTAAATGTAATTACAGTACATGGTTAGAACCTATTACGGCAGAATTGAATAAATCTAGCATGATATCTAAAACTATATAGCATAGAATGGAAATGCAAGCATATGTCAAACATGCTAACTTTTAGTAATATGGCTGGCTCCAGCAAGGGCACTCAAATTTCTTACATGTATTTCATGAAGTATTTCTATGAACTCTAGCCACACTTCCTATAAAATACAATAGTTATATATAACAAACTTTATTTAAGTTGCATGCATTTCAGTGGTGGGTTGCTCCCAGTTCGACCCAGTTCGGTGAACCAGTGGCAATGGTGGTGGGAGGCTATGCCCACTTGCCCAGGACAATTTTGCACATTCACAGAAGCATTGCCCGCAGGAGCAAACATGCACACAAACCAGTAGCAACAGGACTTAGACTCCATTACTGATGCATTTATTGCCTGTTGGGTACTGTTAACTCAAAAATGTTGGTACCTTATAGCAAACTACCAAGTTTATCCTGTACTGCAGTGTTTCCCAACCTTTTTTGAGCCGCGGCACATTATTCATGTTTTCAAAATTCTGGGGAACACTGAAGGGAGGGGCGAGGGGGCTAAAGAAAAGTTTGGACAAAAAAATATCTCTTCCTCCATTTCACTCTATTTCTCCCTCCCTCTTTCTCTCTCTTCCTTCCTTCCCTTCTTTCTCTCCATCCCTCTTTCTTTCTTTCTTCCTCTCTTTTTTGCTCTCTTTCTCTCTCCCTCCTTCCCTCCCTCTATGTCTTTCCCTCTCCCTCCTTCCCCCCTTTCTTTCTCACTCTCTCTTGCTTTCTTTCCCTCTCTTTCTCTTGCTTTCTTTCTCTCATTCTCTCTCCCCTCCTTTTTCTCTCTCTCTCTTTCTCTCTCGTTCACCACGCCAGCAACAGAGAGAAAAAGAAAGAGCGAGAGAGATCCGGAGAGAGAGTGGAGTGCGCAGCAGCCATCAGCCTCCTCGCCCTCCCAGACGTCCCCAGCGCCCGGCCTCGCGCCGCCTCCCGTTAGCCCGGCCGAAAGCCACACAGTCCCGGACTCCCGGATCGCTCGCTTCTCTGGCCAGCACAGCGCTTTCCTTGGCAGATGGCTTTGCTGACCGGAGAAGGGAGCGATCCGGGAGTCCGGGACTGTGTGGCTTTGCGCCATGAAGAGAAAACGGCAGCAGGGAAAAGTCGGCCGTTTTCTCTTCATGGCGCAAAGCCACACAGTCCCGGACTCCCGGATCGCTCGCTTCTCCGGCCAGCGTGGCGCTTTCCTGGGCAGATGGCTTTGCTGACCGGAGAAGCGAGCAATCCGGGAGTCCGGGACTGTGTGGCTTTGCGCCATGAAGAGAAAACGGCAGCAGGGAAAAGTCGGCCGTTTTCTCTTCGTGGCGCAAAGCCACACAGTCCCGGACTCCCGGATTGCTCGCCCCAAGGCAGGAGGCGGCGGCGGAGGAGAGTGGGCGGATCGGGCGGGCAATGGGGCAGGGCGGAGAAGCCAGGGGCGAGTTTGGCCGGAGGCACCGTGGGGAGGCAGGGGCAGGGAGGTGCAGCAGTAGGTGCCTCCGGCCAAACGCGCCCCTGGCTTCTCCGCCCTGCCCCATTGCCCGCCCGATCCGCCCACTCTCCTCCACCGCCTCTCGCCGCGGCACACCTGACGGTGTCTCGCGGCACACTAGTGTGCCGCGGCACACCGGTTGGGAAACGCTGCTGTACTGTACTGTATTGTTACATTTTTTAAATTCATAATGGATATAGCTCTTAATTGCATTCTTTGCAACTACATTGTTCAATTTCTATGGCCACCCATCTCAGTCAATGCCTCTGGGTAGCTTACAGTTCATAAAATATATTACAGTTAAAAGTAAAAAAGACACATTTTAAAACAATAAAAACAGTAACACAATTCAAAACAACCAATTCAAGACATTAACAGATTTTAATGATGTGCTCTTAATGATGTGCTCTTAAAGCACCATAACATCTATCTGGAGTGTTCTTGTTTCATAAAATCATCCAGTCTTTAGAAATGTTCTTTGCTACTATTTGGGAACTCTTACACAATTATAACTACACGGTGGTGTGAAACATAATAAAAAGCATTACAGAAATGTAATGGCAGTCCAATCAATGCCAATAAGAAACTTATTCAGAACCAGCATATGTAGACAAGGGGTATCAAACTCGTATCTTCACAACAGTGTCATATGATGTATCGGGACTTTCCCCCTCCCCCTTCATTAAACCAGGCAGGGGCATGGGCATGGGCATGGGCATTACATGACGCAGCCGGCCCATGGGCCGGGAGTTTGACAGCCCTGATGAAGTCTTAACTTGTTCTATATTGACAAATGCCTACTCAATGCCAGATACCAAAAAGATCAATTTTCATGTACCAGTGTAAATAAATTAAATTTTAGAAAAGAATTCCTTGATCTGGCATGAAAATGTGTTCTTAAGAGGAATGAAATTAACTGGTGGTGCTGGTTCTTCTTGCAACAGAAGAAGAAATAAACTTAAGACTATATAATACCACTATCAAAACATGATGAAAGTGCCTTACACCACCAGTGTCAAGAAGCTAGCAGCCAGATGTCCATTAAGATACAAGGGCATGAGAAAGTGATAAAAGACTTAAACCCTGGGCTATTAGTATAGGTGGTTTTGATTACTTGATTATGAAGCAGCTGATTATCATAAGGAAAACTCTTGGATTTTCAAGACAAGCAATGAGTCTCTTGAAGTCTTGTCCTTGACTTTTTGTTGTTAGGTCCTAAGTGCAGCTTTGAGATCCTAGAAAGAGATTTTTTTTAACCAAACTCTGGGCAAAGGAAGTCAGTCCTTGTGATTTTAGGAAATAAGACTAGAAACTTTTTCTTTACTGAAAAATCAAATAAGTGGACTTAATTAGCTGCCTCTACTATTGTTTTATATTGCAAATTGCAAATTTTGATCAAAAGCCATGTATAAACAAAAGATGTTTTCACTTCATGTTCATCTTACTGTTGTAGTGCTTTTAGAGTTAGCCCATATTTGTGCCAACTTGAAAAGTTAATTGACTCTAAAGTTCCTCTAAATGTGAACGATCAACTATGAAATAAAGGGGTAGAGTGAAGTTAGAATGGCTGGGAAACCATACATTGCAAACGGGATGGCCCTTCCAACAACATATCAACACTTCCCATAATGTAAATGAGAAAAGCAGATTATTAAGAGTTGTGGGTAAGTTTGACTTGGAGGGTATGAAATAAAACTGTATTTTGTTTGTTTTGTATTCTCTGGCTTCGATGTGTTGTATTGGGCATACAAGACTTGTGGTTGCGTTAATTGTGGTTGCTAACTTTGTAGAGGCCTGCTTCAAGCAGACAGTGTCTGGGATGAAACATTATAGTACGTCATAATGCGGCTTGCTTGTCTTGTGAATCTAGTCATTTCAGTTTCTAAGACAAGATTGATAGCTTAGCGCAATGTGTGAATCCAGCCAGTTGAGGTAATTCAATAAACAATAGTGAAATTAACCATGACTTACTCCAGTGTGTAAATCCAATGTGATAACTTGGATAGAAGCATATGTAATATACATTTAGTTGGAATCTTAAAATGGAACGTGGGAGATAGTAGCAGATGTTTAAAACAGCATCTAGTAAATACTGTGGTTGCAGCAGAAAATTGCTCATTTTAGCACAGGATTCACTTAAATGTGCTAGTATGCATAGGCAAGTCACTTAGCTACCTTGTTAGGTGAAAAAGAGAAAATAAAATCACAAACAAAGCTTTTATGAAATTAAAATGTCACTTAATCTGAGAGTAAACTATTGTTTTAGAGCAGTAGGATAAGATGTGTATATTTCCTAAGAGACTAGGCAACATATTTCTTTATATCTTTTGTCTAACTAAATGATCTTTAAATTGCTTTCTCTTCAAGCCAGATTTCTCCACTCCCTCTAGCCAATTCCTTACAACTAGGAACAGATGCTATACTGCAGCTTTTCTCTGCCTCAAATACTTCCTGCTGCCTCTTGCAATTTTGAATGATTTAGAGATCTTACAGATTACTTTGAAACTCAAAACCACCAACAACCTGTTTCACCTCTATCTCTGAATCCCATCTACTCATCTTTTTAAAGGCCCTCTCTGAGAACCAATCAGTTATCTTTTACTTCTTGGCAAGTTCACAATTTTATTACTTGCCTGGTGCCTGGTGTATATAAACAAATGCAGCTTCTCCCATTAGTAATTTTGAAATTTTCAAGTCTCAAATTGCCATCTCCCTGTATAAATTGTAACTAAGGTATTCCCCCTACAAAAAAAAATAGGAAAAGCAAGAAAATAGGATCCCTTGGTTATATTTTAATGTTAATCAAAGATGACTTGTGGAAAATGAAGGTTGAAAAACATACAGTTGCATTCCTATGTACCAAGTCTTTTTACATCCAATGGAAATTAAAAAGATAAATGGGATTCTCTTTGTGAGGTTTGGTGACTGCTGGCTCCCTGCACCAGCAAAGGAGGTGACTTAAAGGTCAAATATCATGATACATTTACTACTAACTAATGCATAGTTTACCCTGTTCTTACTTTTTTACTGAAGAAAGAAAGCAACAGGTTGAACTGGATTACCACATGTTCTTTAAAGCGTTTTGTCTTCCAGTTTGTAATTCCCCTTCCTTCCCTGTGACCTTGTTCCAGTTCACATGCCATTAGATTTAGGATAGGATAGCAGGAAAATTTATAGGGTTGAGAGGTGAGAGGGTTAGAAGACATTGACCAAGCAATCAAGGGCTGCATGAAGCCCGGCAAAAGTCGTTGCGGTTTCCCAGCTGTTTTTAACAATAAAGAACTAAAAGTGACACTTCATTGATAGTAGTTTTAAACTCAGAGAGGCCCACTCTCTTCTTCAAATATTTTGGTTTGGCTACTTTAATCCCTGAGAACAAAACAAAAACATCCTTATATAATTCAAGGGATTGCATGGATTAAAAAGAACTCTGAAGACCTACTTGGTAATTGTAACCATTGTGGTATTAGGACAATTTATGTAAGAAGGAAGCCACAGTTGCCGTCCATATATAGCTGTCATTAGCTGATCTCAGAAAAGCCAAACAGGGTCAGTGTGGTTAATACTTGGACAGTAGTAAAGGACAGCATTGAGATTGTTTGGTCTAGAGTGACAAAAGTATCTCAACAGTGGCAATGGGGAGGGAGGGAATACACACCACCCACAAAAACAACGTGAATGCAGTCGACAATAATTTCTGAAAAAATATATTCTCTGGAGTATTTATTGCTTATGGGCACTCATAAAACTTAAGGGAATAATTTCCAGAGTATGATCTCCCAGTCCATGTGGCAACCAGACAACCCACAGATTTTCATTTAGTAACAGGTTTTCTTCTCTTTGCCAACAGTTCTAAATTCTAAACAGAGGGGTATTGCCATGACCTACAGATTAGTTCTCTTTTGAGCTTGAAGTTTTCTGGAATCTTTGCTCATACTAGATGAACAGCCATGGAAACTCTTCTTCAATTGAAAACTGTAATATTTAGGAAGATCTCTGTGCATGCAGATTATGAGGGATAGTAAATAATGCTAATATTTGCAGAAGCTAAATCAGAGATTTCCGCAAAACATTAGCATGAACTGTGGTGGAGTCCTAGCAAATAAGGGAATGAAAGCCTGATTTCTTCTATACCAGATTCATTTTGACCAACATGTTGTTCTGTCTGGGTCACTCCGGAAGCCAAGACCAACCCAAAAAGAGAAGCCAGACACACCGGTAAAAGGCAAAGGCAGTTTATAAAATTCAAGAAAAACACAGGTAACAGAAAATGTCCTTACAAACAGGAAAACGCTGTATCTTCAAATATATCCACAAAGGCAAAAGTCCATGCAGCAATACAGGATTCTTGCTGCCAAGACGAGGCTGTAGATAGCAGACCTACACCTCCCACGGGTCTTCCAAACTGCTGGGCCACAAGCCAGGAACAGAGACGCCGAGAACAAAGCAGGACACCGTAACTCCAACTGATAACACTCCACATGGCTTCAAGGGCTTGCCTGTCTTTTAAACCCTGCGAATGAGGACCACACCCAAGCCCTGCTGTTCCTAATTCAATGTTGATAATACTTCTTTAATTGCTCCTTCCGTTGCTCTGAACATCTCTGTCGCATGTCAATGACAGCTTGTGCGTCATCCCCTAATGACTCCAAGCTACTGGCTGGGGAGAGCCCCCCCCCCCCCCGGGGCTCTCATGCTGTTCTTCCTCATGCCATTCCTGACTGTCCTCTCCCCCATCCGACTGCTCAGCCCCCTCCTCTTCGCTGTCCTGCTCCTCCGGGCAGGGAGCCAGCAGAGACACAGCTGGTCCCTGAGCAGCCTCAGGCTGAATCACAACACATGTAAAATAGGTACCCATAATAACAAGAGATGGAGAATAGTGGCTAAGTAAATCTGTTGAAATATAATTTCCAACAATCTTAGACAGGATAGCCAGTAAAAGTTAATAGAATCACCATCCCTACCACACAACAAGGCAATCTGTTCTTCCTAATGTGTTGGACCACATATCAGAATTCCTAGCCAGTGCATCTATCCATTTATCCTCAGCTTTGTCTGCTTGCCTACCTCCTTCCTTGTTATATATATCAAGGTCATCACCAGGAGACAATACACCAGTGATGGAGAACCCACAAGTGGCATGTGGAGCCATATCTACCATCACGCAAGCCATTGCCCTAGCTCAATTCCAGTTGTGCTGGCCAGTTGTCTTTTGGCTTACACGGAGGCTCTGGAAAGGGCATTTTCAGCTTCTGGAGGGTCTCTGGGACGTTTTTGCCTGCCCAAGGATCCAGGAAAGCCTCTGGAGCCTGGATAGGGTGAAAAATGGGCCTACCTGGCCCACCAGAAGTTGGGAAAGAAGCCATTTCTGGTCTCCAGACGGCCTCCGGGAAGCGGGGGAGACCATTTTCGCTCTCCCCGGGCATTTAATTAAGGGTGTGGGCACTCGTGCATGCATGATATGCACACGGTTTTGGCACCCGTGGAAAAACAGGTTCGCCATCACTGCAATATTTATTTATTTATTTATTTATTCGATTTGTATGCCGCCCCTCTCCAGAGACTCGGGGCGGCTAACAGCGACAATAAAACAGTGTACAATAGTAATTTGGTATTGATGATTAAAAATCAATTAATATAAAAACCAAACATACATACATACATACATACCATGCATAGAATTGTAAAGGCCTAGGGGGAAAGAGGATCTCAATATATTAGTGTTGCCTTTGCTCTTATTCTGAAAGTATTTAGTGTCAAACTAATGTATATTGCATAAAAATCAAAACCAGAAGCACACACAGATGACTGATTCGGCTGGATTCATAAACTTCATTATAAATTTAGTAATATAATATATATATATATTTACAATACCATTAGCAGAGGTCTTAAATGTAGCAATAAGATTTCATTAAAAGCTTATTACATGGATTTGATTTTATTAATTTATTTATTAGATTTGTGTAGCCACGCATCTTAGAGCACAACTTTGGGCACTTTACAACAACATTCATAAGGCAGCAGTAGTTTTACCTTAAGTCACTAGGTATTCAAGTCTAGTGTTGCCATTCTGTTGCTCAGTTATCCAAGATGATATAAAAGGACTACTCTTTATATAAAGACTACTAGCAATTGGATCACCCTTTAGAAGAGGTCTCCCCTCTTAAGCATTTTACATACAACTAGTACATGTCTGCCGTGGATCTAAACTCATTTAAAAATAAGATGCATATTCAGAAATGGGATCTTCACTGGATCAAATCCAAGTTATATCTGACCTATTGTCCATATTAGTACTCGGAAAAGGATGGGCTTGCATCTGTATCCCAGATGGATGTTGTTGGCCTGACACTGTGAAAAGGGTCTGTGTCTCAGTCAGTCTCCTCTCAGTTGGGGGAATTTTATCTGGCTGGGAATTTTGGGAGGGCAGAATTCACATCTGGATGGTTGAGAAGAGCTGATCTCAGCCAAAGTGATGCCAACAAATGAGCTGATGCTGTTACCACATTGTTCTACTTAACATTTCTCTGAATTCGACTTTGAAATGGCAGTGTAAAGGAAACTTCCAGATTATTTGAAAATTCTGAATGGTGGCATTACATTGATTGGCTTTACTTTTTAAATCTTTTGTGTGTTAACATGAAACCATTGAGGAAAAAAATGCACCCACAAATGATTGAGATTTAATTTTGAAGTCCTTTGGAACATCTAGTAAAATTCTTTACATGCTGACTTTGACAACATCAGCAGGCTCCAGAACTAATCAGTAAAGCACTGCCATCTTGTGGGACTTTGGAAATTTGATTTCTCTGTTTGTTCTTATACTCTGGAGTAGTATCCCCAAATCTACACAATCCACATAGGCTTTCAGCAGGCTGGTTTGTGACCTACTTTATAACCTATGTTTTATATGGGGCTGGTTCCCTGACAATGGGTCTAAGTAATCTTAGTGTTACTCATTCAAATTGCTTTTGTTATTATTTTAGTATTAATAATTATTTGTAATTTGTAAGATATCTAGAAATTAGGTGGTGGTTAAATTACCAGGTTATGAGCCCAGGAGTTCTAATCTCATATTAGGGGATTAATCCCAACTGGGTGACCTTGAGCCAGTCCTTATCGCTTAGCTCTAAAAGGAAGCAATCTCAAAACCCTTTTGAAAAACCTTGCCAAAAAACTTGGAAGGACTTGTTTAGGCAGTCACCAGGAGTGAAAATTGACTCAAAGGCATAAAGCAAAAAGCTATCTGGAATTACAATTATGATTGAAGAAGCCTATAAGCCACTTAAATTTAAAAAATACATTGTAAATGTAATTTTGTACCATGCACAATCGCATGCATTTCAGCATGATTTGAACTTGTAAACAAGTTTCAGGGAGACATAAAATAGGAGCGTATGACATAAACATTATTTGAATATATTCCTTGAACTTTTCAGCACTCATGAAAAAGTATTGTCAAAGCATTGCCATTTTTTATGCAGAACAAATTTTAAAACAGGCAAAGGAGTTATTTTCTATAGATATGATAATTGTTTACATGCAAAGCGTTTACCCAGGTTCGCCTGGTGCACCAGTTGCAGCCCTACCTGGACCGGGAGTCACTGCTCACAGTCACTCATGCCCTCATCACCTCGAGGTTCGACTATAGTATAATAATAATAATAATAATAATAATAATAATAATAATAATAATAATAATAATAATAATAGTCTAGACTGGGAATATGGAAAAACATAATAGGGCAAAGCAATGACAAAACAATGGCAAATTACTTTTATATCATACTCAAAAAGTGACCAGTAATGTTGGGCGAACCCAACAAAGTTCGGGTTTGGGTTCGGCATCTGAACCCGAACCTGAACCCGAACTTTTGCCGAACTTCTGAGTTCGGCGTTCGGGAGAGCACCGGGAAGCACCGCCACCCAGCTGTCACCTTCAGAAACAGCATATAATATATAATATATATTATTATATTATAATACAGAATAATTATCCATTTGTACACTTTAACTCCTTTTTTTTTTACTTATAGATCAAAGAGTTTTTAAATTTTACAGGCAATAAAGAAATAGTGAGGAAAGAGATAAATGCCTTTTTCTTTAACCAAGTATCATTTTCCAGTTTTTGCTTAATTACAATTATTTGTTTTCACAATAAAAGCCTTGGATCTGTGCCGGTGATGATGCATTAACCAACATCATCTGCCGTTTCTTCAGTCTGGATAATGTTTGGATTTCGGGGAAAGATGGCAGTCTGACTGTTACAGTGAATCATTCATCATTGACTTAGCGGATATAATGAGGGACAGTCTTAAATTAAATATCTTATTAAAATATCAATGGCAATTATTGCAAGACAGCAAACTGGTTTCCATTTGGGAAAGTATTAAAAAGGATGCGGATTGCGGTTTGAAAACAATCAAAAAGTATTGCTTGATAAAGAAGATACTAAATTCTATGAAACATGGAACAAAGTCTACATATGGATAGATAAAAATAATAATAATAATAGAAAATTGAGATATGTAAAAAAAATAAAATACAAAATAAAATAACAATAATAGTAAGTATGGAAAAATGCTTTAGTAAGATTTTTTTTTCTTTTTCTTAAGAATTATAACAGAATTAGTTTATATGTAAAGAAGTATTATTAGAAGAGTTTTTGATTTTATCTTAGTAATAGATTAAATATGAAATATACTCAATCATGTATTCTTTTTTCTGTATTGGAACTCATACTTTTGAGATAAGCGGGGGAAATATATCCCCACATTTTATGTTTAATGTATGTATGTTTGTATGTTTATTTTAAGAAAATTAATTTAAAAAATTGAAAAAAAACAAAACAAAAAGTATTGCTTGATAATTAAGCACCTTACTAAACAAAATTCACAGAGGGTTGTCCCACATGATCATGGAATGAACATTTGTTTTTGATTTAATGAACAAAATCTGTAGTTCTATTACATCTTCAGTTCTGCTGGGAAACTCATATATTCCCAGCCCTCACAGGTGACTCTTAAAATGTATTTTAAGGGTGTGGGAGAGAAACTATATTTTATCAGGAAGAAAATACATCAATAGTATGATCATAATGGAAATGGTGGGTTTTGATATGTCACAGATAGTTAATTATGACTTGATTAGTAATAAGTAACAGTCCCCCCCCCTTTTCCGCATACATCCGTGCAAGTAATGGGTATACAGAAAAATATTCCCTATGGATTCTCCTCATCTCATAATTATAGGCAAGCATTCATTTTTAAAACAATTAAAACATTTGGAGTACTGTGTTCAGTTCTGGAGACCTCACCTACAAAAAGATATTGACAAAATTGAACGGATCCAAAGACGGGCTACAAGAATGGTGGAAGGTCTTAAGTATAAAACGTATCAGGAAAGACTTAATGAACTCAATCTGTAGAGTCTGGAAGACAGAAGGAAAGGGGGGGACATGATCGAAACATTTAAATATGTTAAAGGGTTAAATAGGGTTCAGGAGGGAAGTGTTTTTAACAGGAAAGTGAACACAAGAACAAGGGGACACAATCTGAAGTTAGTTGGGGGAAAGATCAAAGGCAACTTGAGAAAATATTATTTTACTGAAAGAGTAGTAGATCCTTGGAACAAACTTCCAGCAGACGTGGTTGGGAAATTCACAGTAACTGAATTTAAACATGCCTGGGATAAACATATATCCATTGCAAGATAAAATACAGGAAATAGTAAAAGGGCAGACTAGATGGACCATGAGGTCTTTTTCTGCCGTCAGTCTTCTATGTTTCTATGTTGTTTTGTTCAGTTTTTTAATATCATAACTCCCTCAGCCCTCTACCTTTGTTGCAGTGTAAGAAAACTTTAGTGAGGGCAAGCAAACCTACCTTAGGCTGCAAGGTTATTTCCTCCTGTTGATCTTGCATCCTTGGGTTTAGATGGCACTTCCAGAACTATGATAAATTCCCAAAATAGAGGGGGGCGGGACTTTAAGAGACAGAATTACATGAACCACAAATTCATATTCTTTCTGTTAAAACTCTTCTCTGCTTTTTTTAGGGGCCTCTTGGATTGGATGGAAAGCCAGTAAGTAATGATCTAAATAATTAATACATTTACAAGTCTATATAGAAAGCATGGAAGATGCCTTAAAGAGGTATGAAAGAGTTATTGCCAAGGCAAAAGAAAATTTTTAAGTCAAGAACTACAAGTTACCATTCAGAAATGCCCCAGGCAGACACCTCTCTAATTCTCTGAACTTTAAGAAACAAGAGGAAGTATAGCATAATCAAACTTGCAAGATTCTGTTATTCTGCCTGTCTACTAACAAGGATAATACTACTGTTCCTGTGGAGTTTATTACCTGGATTTATCTACCTAGTGGGGCTAACAGTGCCCTAATGCTTTACATTAATGTGGAATTATTTGTCCCCAATTATTTCTGCCTGTTCTACCAAATCTTTCAAAGTAGCCAAGTTGTAGCCTCCATCCATTCAACATATGATGGGACCCAGGGAACATGTATTCCATGTCATCGGGCCTGCAATATCAGGTGCGCACAATTTTGGATGCTTTTTAATCTTGGTGACCCAAGTATACTTGTTATTTTTATTTTATTTGTTTGTTTATTTTTTAGAAAATTTATATTGCCTTCTATTCACATATGGCGGCTTACACAAATATAAAAACATTATCTATAAAAAATAAAATTAACAGAATAAAATAATGCAATAATAGTCCCCCACCACACCCCTTCTACTCCAAGTCTTCGGAGCTTTCCTAAAGAATGTTAAAGTCCTGGGACAGTCTAATTTTGGGGGAATGATGTCCCAGAGAGAGGGAGCCACCATGGAGCAGACCATTCTTCTGAGTCCCACTGGGTGTATCTCCTTAGGGGATGAGACCCGCAACATTTCTTGACTCCTTGCAAGTATAAATAGTATTCAGTTCATTTGATTATTATTGTGATTTTTTTTTAAAAAAAAACATCTGTTATTTGCCAAGAGTCACAAATGTGAGGTAGGTTCCAACTGACTGACGAAGGAAGGAAGGAAGGAAGGAAGGAAGGAAGGAAGGAAGGAAGGAAGGAAGGAAGGAAGGAAGGAAGGAAGGAAGGAAGGAAGGAAGGAAGGATAATTAAAAGTGCCATAACTCAGGTACAGTATAAGTAAAAGAGTAATAATGAGACTTTGCTGCAGTGTTTCAGAATAATTTCTGAAAATCATTTATTTAGTCCATAAAAGCCAAATACATAGTTTTTACCAAGAAGCATGTTGATCTAAAAATAGTTTGAAAACCTATTAAGTTTCCCTGAACACTTTGAATTGAACACTCATGAAGCTCCACTGAAGCATAAGAACATTTGTGACGATTATAGAATTGTTATCTATACTCAAGTAGATTGAATAGAAGCGTGAAGGATAAATTGAATGGCAACTAGCCAATAATGGCTTTATATCAGCTCCCTGACCACTTGCCAGGCAATGCAAGCAAGCGGAACTTTTAGTTATTTTCTACTTGTGTAAGCAGCTGTATGTAAACCAATTTGGTCTCCTGAGGCGCTTGTGGTTGACTCAATCTTCTATCCTCCCAAGGTGGGAAAAATGAGGACCAAGCAGACTCTGTAAACTGCTTGGAGAGTGCTGTAAAGCACCATGAAATGTTGCTAATGCTATGGATCAGATCTTCTTACCTTTTGAAAAGAGAGAGATGCCAGCATAGCAAGTCAGAGGAGGAAATATCTGGGTGCCAAAGAGAGTCAAAAACCAATCAATAAGACACTAAATCGATTCAGAAAGCTGATTGATTCTAGAGAGGTGAAGAATCAAAAACAGTAAGGAAGAGATGTAAAGGAATTTCTGGAATCCTAAACCTGAAAGCATTCTGGATTGCAGGTCTCAAATCTAGCTTAAACATATATGGCATCCTTAAGCCTCATTACCCATGGTGCCATTTCCACCCATGGAAAGATTTGCCTTTTTAGAATAGCCTTTGATTCTCGAGCTAGCCATGGCACCTTAGGTCAGTCCCAACTCAGCAGAGGTGGGTTCCTGTCTTTGCAGTCCGTTTGTGCTGCCATTTTTTTTTCTAATTTTCTGTTATTTTTTGGCATGCACAGAAGCAAAATCGTCCCTCTGCACATGCATGGAAGCAAAATTGCGCTAAGGGTAGGGGGAGTGAAAATGTTAGTTTTCAACATCCTTTACAGATATATTTTTCTGAGTTTATCTTGGCTCACTTGTAAAAGTGTGCTTGGTGTGTTGTGTATTCAAACCATAATTATACATTTTTGATTGATTTCAACATATTTTTTTATTTTTGATACACATGGAGTTGCAGGCTGCTCAACTCCTAAAATATCATCTTTTAATTCTGTTTATGACAAACAGGCAGGCAAAATGTTTATATTAAAAACAGAAGAAACTGTCAAGCTTGTTACGAAGGAAAGGAAGTTACATATTGATTTTAGCCTCTGCTCTAATGAACAGATACAGCAACAAGTGATTGTGAGGAAAAAAGGTTCAATGTTAAATATTTTGTTGAACTGCCTTGTTTTCTATCTCTAACAGACGTTTTTAATTCTTCCAATCCTATTTTTTTTTTGTTGTGAGTGATTTCTGAAACTTAGATTTGCCTCTAGCCCTTCACACTGGTGTATTTTACAATTTAATGGATTTCCAAGTATAGAACAATTTCTTTCACATGTTAATCATTTAATATTTATTCAAGGTCCCCTCTTTGATTCCTTTTCAAAAATAAACAGCAAAACAAATGGACTTTGGGGGCAAAATAAAAAAAAATAGCTTTGTTCTTGATTTTCTAATTCCATCATCCTTACTCCAACACTACCCCTACACACAGGCGTGGGCTGCTAGCCGGAACGCTAAATTGGGCTCGCTGCCACGGCTCATGAGTGCTTGCGGGGCCAGAGCAATTTTGCTTCTGCACCTGTGGAGATAGCAAAATCACGCACGGAGCTGCAGGTGCACCCGTGTTTTGTTGTACATACTCATGATCAGTTGGAGGATGATGAAGATATTGAGGACTCGGATTCAGATAGTGTTTATGAAGTAGTGGGGGGGGGCAGGGTTACAGGTAGTAGAACAGGTGGGAGGCCAGCCACAGGATGGGGCTATGAGTTCAGGATCTAGCGAGGGAGAATCAGATGCTTGCTGGGTTAATCCTAAATTCAGAAGAATTCAGAAACGTAGAGAGCAAAGGTCTGGAAGAAGATATTAAGGAGAGGAATGGGTTAAATATTGTAGTGAGGTAATTGGCACGTCAGGGGGCTAGTGGAGAAGAAGGGTGGAGTTTCAATGTTGATGAAAGGAAATATGGAGGTGTTTTCACCATGCTAAAGTAAGCCAAAGTATTTTGTATTGTATTTAGTCAGTGCTGCTGTCTTTTTTAAAGCTATGTAGTTAGGAAATAAATCTTGTCTAAGTGAAGCAGAAAAAGGAATGTGACAAATGCTGCTAGAAGAGAGATAACGGACCGATTGATGTCTGGAATGTGTTGAAGTGCAAGAGAGCAGAGAAATAAACGGAGTTGCTTATTTCAAGAAATGATGCATTTAATGAGATTTATTTGTAATTACTAAACTTCTACCAGAAACCAGAACATGTTTCGGTGAAGTTTTTTTGCTTCCACGCATGCCAAAACCCGGGCACACCTGCGACTCTGTGCATGATTTTGCTATCTCCACAGGTGCAGAAGCAAAATCGTGCTGGACATGCAAGCACTCATGAGCCTCAGCGGCGAGCCCAATTTATCGTTCCGCCTGGAGCCCATCCCTGCCTATACAACTGGTTGTCTCTTAATACAGCAAAAATATCTATTTAGATCTCCTTTGGGAATCAATTTATCAGTCACTTTCCACTCTATGGTGCTAGCTGTCACATGTTGAAATAGTTGTATAGGAGAATAACTACTTTTTTAAGGTAGTTTACATACCAGGAAGAGTTCCAATTGAAAACAGTGCTTCTCTGTGCTAATTGTTCTCTTTTGGGTGTCTACAGGGACCTCCAGGAGCAAAAGGAGATAAGGTGAGTCAATTAAAAAGTGCCTTGATATTGTTAGGAGAGGTGCTAATTAGCTCAGTAAGCATAGTCTTATTCTTGTGGCCTTTGTTCTATAATGACCTCATTGAGATGACCCTGCAAGCCAGAATTATCAATGTGTATGTTGGTGCGTATTGCTCTGATGTCCCCCACAGGTTCTTCATGAGCAGATTAAGGTATACACTGAAAAATATGGTAAATACTTTGTACACAACTCTACATAGAATAGATACATTCTACAGGTCCTTCCATTCTACCCATGCATTGTTTTTACTTGCTGTATGTGAGTCCTAAATATCTCACTAAATCTAAGTATACAATGTGAAGGACTTCTATGACATGAAATAATGTTGGCTAACATAAACATTTTTTTGAAACTTCTAATTTCTGCCAAGTGTATCAGTGGTTATTGAAATGGATGTCCAAGTGCCACCTCTATGTTGCTTGAGGCAGGCAGGGTTGGGTTCCCTTGGGTACCATTTTTGGGGGGTCAAGGGAAAGGGAAGGTTTTGCCTTCTCTTTCTGCTTAAGATCCCATGTACAATTGGTGGGCCACTGTGTGACACAGAATCCTGGACTCAATTTAGCATGGCTCTTCTTATGTTCTTATGTTCTCAATTTCCTATATTTGACCACTGGTCCTATTTATAAGGAAGAAGTATTTTGGCCAAAAGCAACATTGAGACGCCAATAATAGTAACTTTTCTGTTTTGTAGGGTGAACAAGGAGACATTGGCCCAAGGGTAAGTATCACTAGTACTTATTAACATATTTACATGTACATGAGAGTTTGGCTGGAATAAGCATAGAAACATCAAAATATTTGAATATAAACATAAAGATTAAAAAAAAAAGCTGTACAACTTAACCTTACCTTTATTTTGCCCCAAAGCTTGAATTTTAAGGAAACTCTTCAAAAGAAAACAAATTTTATTCCAGGCTGCATTTTTGCATATATTTACTTGCAAGTAAATTGTTTTGATGTTAACTTCTGCATAAACATCAGCTATTTCCATTCCTAGTATAAAGCAACATTTAACTTTAATTCAATTTAATTGCATATGGTCATATTTTTTCCAACTTATATGGGCACCTTCACTCTTCTTCCACTCATGAACACCAATTAATAGTCAGAAAACATAATAAAAACTCATTAATCTTACAACACAGACAGATTTCAACTATTATGATCCCGCTATACAGAGTGCTGGTGAGACCACATTTGGAATACTGTGTTCAGTTCTGGAGACCTCACCTACAAAAAGATATTGACAAAATTGAACGGGTCCAAAGACGGGCTACAAGAATGGTGGAAGGTCTTAAGCATAAAACGTATCAGGAAAGACTTAATGAACTCAATCTGTATAGTCTGGAGGACAGAAAGAAAAGGGGGGACATGATCGAAACATTTAAATATGTTAAAGGGTTAAATAAGGTTCAGGAGGGAAGTGTTTTTAATAGGAAAGTGAACACAAGAACAAGGGGACACAATCTGAAGTTAGTTGGGGGAAAGATCAAAAGCAACGTGAGAAAATATTATTTTACTGAAAGAGTAGTAGATCCTTGGCAGGGCCGCCGATAGGGGGGTACTACTGGTAGTGGTGTACCGGGCCCGGCCATGAGGGGGCCCGGTTTTGCCCGCCGTCGCACATGCGCAGTACCAGCCCTCTCTTGCCTGCCTCACCAACGAAAAAGGCGGGCCCTCTGGCCCTCGCGAGGCAGGACTCGAAGAAGCCCCGACGGAGCCTTTGGCAGCGCGGTCCTCCAGTCCCAGAGTAAAGCGTGCGGCGAAGGTAGGAGCCCCTTCGGGGTGGTGGTTGCAAATTGTGCTTGTGTTAAATTTTGTTTCTTTCCTAAGCAGCCTTCTGTGTAAAAAAATCCATTTGGGAACGAGTCGTTCCCAAATGGATTTTTTTACACAGAAGGCTGCTTAGGAAAGAAACAAAATTTAACACAAGCGCAAGTTGTAGGCTTCCCATGCGTGCGCCAGCGTCCCCCAAAAGGCCCCCCGCGCACCCTTTTCCAAGGGCATGCACGAAGCCACGGCCGCCCCCCCCGCGCCTCTAGCCCCCTCGCGCCCCCGTGGCTACTCGCCGCTGCCTTCACCCGCCTGTCCGCTCCGCCTCTCTTGCCTGCAGGCATTCTCACAGCTGGGGCCACCGCGCTCTCTCCATCTCCCTGCTAGCCTGCCCGGAGCATTCAAAGTAAGAGCGAAGGTTTTTCTTACTTTGAATTTTTCGGGTTGGGCTGGCAGCAGGGGGGTGGAGAGAGAGCGCATCAGCCCACGTGCCCGACATTCCAGGCGCCGTCCCCTGACCCCGGTTTCCTGGATTCCTGGTGGCGCCGACCGAGCCCTGACCAGCGGGCTCCCGACCGAGCCCTGCGGCGGGAACGAAGCGAGTGGGGCGCTCCCCACCCGGCTGCGGCTCTTGTAACTCGGCCCAGGATGGGTGTGACTCTACGGGCTGCCCTCGTCAGGGAAAGGGAGCGGAGGGGAGGGGAAGAGAGGGCCAGGAGGACACAGAAGGGAAGGAAGGAAGGAAAAATAGGGAGGGAAGGAAGGGAAAGATGGAGGGGAGGGGAAGGGGAAGAGGGAGGAGAAGGAAACAGGAAGAAGAGATAGGTTGATTGGTTGGAATGAAGGAAGAAGGGAAAGAAGGAGAAAGGGGAAGGGAAGGAAGGAAGGAAAGGAAAAGAGGGAGGGGGGAAAGGAAGGAAGGAGAGATAGGTTGATTGTAATTGAAAATTACAATTGAAAGTAATTGAAAATTACTTTCGCCAGCCTCCGGAGAACGAGAGAGAGTGAGAGCGATGACAGAACAAGATAGAGAGAAAGTGAGAGAGAGAGAGAGAGAGAAATAGGGGGAGAGAAAGAGATAGCAAGATAAAGAGAACGAGAGAGAGAAAGAGTGTGAGAGAGAAAGCAAGAGAGAGAGAGAAAGAAAACAAGAGAGGGAAAGTGAGAAAAAGAGAGAGAGCGAAAGAGGGGGAGAGATAGAGAAAGAGAGAGAAAGAAAAGAGAGAGAGATCAGAGAGGAAGGAAGAGTGAGAGAGAGGAAGAAAGCAAGATACAGAAAGAGAGAGAGAGAGAGAAAGAAAGAGAGAGAGAGATGAGAGAGGAAGGAAGAGAGTGTGAGAGGAAGAAAGCAAGATAGAGAAAGAGAGAGAGAGAGAGAAAGAGAGAGAGGGGGGAAGAAAGCAAGAGAGAGAGAGATAGAAAGAGAGAGAGAAATGAGAGAGGAAGGAAGAGAGTGAGAGAGAGGAAGAAAGCAATATAGAGAAAGAGAGAGAGAAAAGGAAAGAAAGAAAGAGATGAGAGAGGAAGGAAGAGAGTAAGAGAGAGGAAGAAAGCAAGATAGAGAAAGAAAGAAAGAGATGAGAGAGGAAGGAAGAGAGTGAAAGAGAGGAAGAAAGAGAGAGAGAGAAGAGTGGAAGGAAGCGAGAGAGAAATGATAGAAAAAAGGGGAGAAAAAAAGAGAAATGAGAAAATGATTGAGGCAGAGAATGACAGAAAAGAGAGAGAAACAGAGGGAGAAGTGATTCTTGATTTAAAGCATATGGTAAAAGCACTTAAATAATAACAGAGAAAAAAACCCAGCCCTCACCTGTTTTTATTAATAGTTTTGCTGGTTGTTTTAGTTTTAATAGTAATGGATTTTGGTTTTTTAAAATTATTATTGACAAAATTGAACGGGTCCAAAGACAGGCTACAAGAATGGTGGAAGGTCTTAAGCATAAAACGTATCAGGAAAGACTTCATGAACTCAATCTGTATAGTCTGGAGGACAGAAGGAAAAGGGGGGACATGATCGAAACATTTAAATATGTTAAAGGGTTAAATAAGGTCCAGGAGAGAAGTGTTTTTAATAGGAAAGTGAACACAAGGACAAGGGGACACAATCTGAAGTTAGTTGGGGGAAAGATCAAAAGCAACCTGAGAAAACATTATTTCACTGAAAGAGTAGTAGATGCTTGGAACAAACTTCCAGCAGACGTGGTTGGTAAATCCACAGTATCTGAATTTAAACATGCCTGGGATAAACATATATCCATTGTAAGATAAAATACAGGAAATAGTATAAGGGCAGACTAGATGGACCATGAGGTCTTTTTATGCCATCAGTCTTCTATGTTTCTATGTTTCTATTAATTTCTTTTAATAAAAAAGAAGGGATTTATTTATTTATTTATTTATTTATTTATTTATTTTTTCTATGCCGCCCAGTCCCAAGTTTTTCCTTATTTCCAGATTGCATTTCTTCTTGGTGAGGTTCCGCCCATTGCTTCTTGTACTACCTTCAGGTGGCATGGAGAATAAATAGATGCCATCTGCTCTGTGGCAGCCCTTTAAGGATTGGGAAACTACTATTATATTCCCCCTCAGTTTTCTATTTATTGAGTTAAACATACTCATTCTCTTAGCCCTTGTTCATAGGATTTAGCCTCTAGGCCAGGGGTGTCAAACTCAATTTCATTGAGGGCCACATCAGGGCTGTGTTTGACCTCAGAGGGCCAGGGGAGGGCTTGCCCAGGGTGTGTGGCCATGGTGGGCATGGCACCAGATTTGGGGGGCAGTAGTTTTAAAATGGCCGGGGGGGGGCAGACACTTAGGCTGTATGGGGCCCCAAAATTCCTGATGGTGGCCCTGATCCTTGGAACAAACTTCCAGCAGACCTGGTAGATAAATCCACAGTAACTGAATTTAAAGATGCCTGGGATAAACATATATCCATCCTAAGATAAAATACAGAAAATAGTATAAGGGCAGACTAGATGGACCATGAGGTCTTTTTCTGCCGTCAGTCTTCTATGTTTCTATGTTTCTATCTGTGACCATCCCAGACAATCCAACAACAGAGCATTTCTGGAAGCTTAGTACTCACACAAATCAACCATCAATTGGTACATAGAAATAAACTGGATTGACCAAAAATTCTAAGAAGGAAACAAAACAGCAGAACAAATTCTCTCCAGAAGCCTACATCCACATAAGCAGTGATTAACATCAAACCAACAAGCAAAACAAAAACCAACTAACAAACAAAACAAAACAAAACAAGGAACTATCAAAGAGAAAACCGTGCTCCCACCAAAACTGGCACTGCAAGCTATTGTAAATAAGCAAGCAGCAAACCCCACACTCATGATCATGTATACTGTTGATGTCACCTAGTCAGGTAATGAAACATTTGCAAGCAAACAACTAAGCTCAAAGAACACTGAGGATTCCACAATTCAATCATGAGCTATCTCTATTTTCATGAATGAAGACAAATATACATGTCTCAGGATATCCAATCTGGGTCAGTTACCAGGAAGCTGATGATGGGCTCCAGCACCAGTCCGAAAGCTCTAAAGACAAAACCTCTGGTCTCGGTAACCGACCCTGATTGGATTCTACATAGATTCTCTTTTGATCTAATTGAACTGTGTTTAATAATTAGCTAATTGGATTCAACAGTTTCCTCTTTTGTAATGCAAAATGTTACTACACAAAAACAGTGTGAGTTTCCAAGGACTGTGTAATAAAATTTTAAGCCAAACAGGAAATTAATTTCTCTAATTATTCAATCCTCTAAATTCAGTAGAAACTAGAATATATTACCTCAGTTTTACCAGAAGAGGACAGATTGCTTTAGATAATACTTTGATTCCATTGCATTTCTACATTGTAATGGGAAAAGCCTTGTTTTTATTTTTAAAGAATGTAATCATTTTAAACACAATTCACAAATAATTCACTTGGGAAATTTTCTGTTAGCATTATCCATAGAAGAACAGGGGACAATGCATATTTAGAAATTGAGTGACTAAAAAAAAAGAAAGCTATTTAGCAGTGGTGCTTAATCTCTTTTTCAAAGAAGGATTGTTGTCACTGTGCATTTAACATAAACCATAAAATGGAAATGATTCCAAAGGGGTCTTTACATTTTAAAGGAAGGAAAGAAAACATTGCAAGCCATTCCCAGATGTTATCAATTATGCATAAAAGAGGTCTGCATTTAGCAATGTTCGCGTTACAAAATGTATTTATGCCCCATTTTCTCAAATGTGTTGCATCTTTGGGGAAAATTGAGACCTGCTCTCTCAGCAGGACAGACCAGTAATCAGATTGTAGTTCCAACAGCATGTAATCATCCATTTTCTCTCACAAATGCAAAAAACCCAATCAGATTCTTTTGAAATATTAGGACATTTCTGTACTCCTTTGGCCCCTAGGTCTTCTGGTTCTCTTTTCCATTCCCAGCGACATTTTTCTGTGACAGCATCTGGCCTAAATTATTTTTATTTCTTTAAATTGGACAGGTTTGTTTTGCTTTGGCCTCAGCAACAAACTTTATTTCCTGTCTTAAAGGGAGGGTGCATTATTTCATGCTACATGCTTCACAATCGTACATACATTTATAACTGTAAATACCTCACTTTTTCAGATGAAGCAGTCATTTACTTAATATTTTAAAGTCTTAATTTTCTATGAGTGCATCATAATCAAAGCCTAAATTATTTGGCCAGACATTTGGTACCCAGTTGGACTAATTGTTGTGTTTGATCGGACAATTGTTTTGAAATATATTATGCCATATTTCCAGCATTTTAGTTCCATGTTTTCCCAATTGTATCTTTCTAGGGTTTCCCTTTTTTAATTTACACCTGAAAGAATTTTTGTTACCAAGTTCAATATAAAAGTATCTGTGCTGTGTATATAAATTATTAACAGGAGAGTAGTGTTATATTTAACCAAAAATGAAAAGCAAAATAAAATGACTACATCAGTCTTTTGGTCCAGAAGATCTCATTGATCTTCAGCAAACAGATTTTTTTTTGAAGATGCACATTGTCCCATGTTTCTCTCTTGGTAAATAAGCATTGAGAGGAATCTTGCCTTGAATGGTATTGATTAGAGTCTTTTGTGAAAATTGGAGATCTAATGTAGATTATGAATCAGAATTCTTACTGAAAATGTTAGCATTTACAAGAAAGAAAAGTCTTACTTCAGGGAATTTTGTGGACGGATTTCCTCTCCCAGGCCTGGAATGCTGTCAAGATTATGGAATTGAAGTCAAACACATGTGCAAAGGACTAAATTCAGAATTCATTCTCCATGCTAGAGTATACTGTATTTTTCGGAATATGAGATGCACCGGTGTATAAGACGCACATCAGTTTTGGGGAGAAAAATAGGGGGGGGGGAATCTACCTAATGGTAGATTAATCTAGCTAATGTCCTTAGTCTGGTCAGTTTCAGCATATCATTTTATCCCCTGGTTAGGGTTTAATGGAGGGAATAGGAATGAAAACAAGACTGCAAAAACTTAGGGCTGGAAAAAACTTTAATTGAAGAGACTAGGGATGGAAAAATCCTTCAAGCCAAGAAGATTGTTAGCACCTTATTAGGGCTGGGTAAAAAAGCTTGGAAAAAGCTTCATTCGGAGCATAAGGCGCACCCAAATTTTCAGCCTCTTTTAGAAGGGGAAAAGGCGCATCTTATACTCCAAAAAAATCAAGTACAGTGGTACCTCAAGATACGAACCCCTCATCTTACGAACAACTCGAGATATGAACCCGGGGTTCAGAAAACATTTGCCTCTTCTTACGAACTTTTTTCATGTTACGAACGCCAAACCCGAACTTCCGGGTTCGGCGTTCGGGAGGCTGCTGGGAAGCCCCCCGGCTGTTTTAAAAGGTGACAGCTGGGCGGCTGGGCTTCCCAGCAGCCTCCAAACGCCGAACCCGGAAGTTCGGGTTTGGCGTTCATAACATGAAAAAAGTTCGTAAGAAGAGGCAATTTTTTTCTGAACCGTTCGGAGGCTGCTGGGAAGCCGCGCGGCTGTTTTAAAAGGTGACAGCCGGGCTGGGGGGCTTCCCAGCAGCCTCCGAACGCCGAATGCGGAAGTTCGGGTTTGGCGTTCAGCTTCGGGAGACGGCTGGGAAGCCGCCCGGCTGTTTTAAAAGGTCACAGCTGGGCTGGGGGGCTTCCCAGCAGCCTCCCGAAACCCGAACTTTTGCCAAACTTCCGGGTTCGGGGTTCGGGAGGTTGCTGGGAAGCCCCCCAGCCTGGCTGTGACCTTTTAAAACAGCCGCGCGGCTTCCCAGCAGCCTCCGAATGCCGAACGCGGAAGTTTGGGTTTGGCGTTCGGCTTCGGGAGAGGGCTGGGAAGCCGCCCAGCTGTTTTAAAAGGTGACAGCCGGGCTGGGAGGCTTCCCAGCAACCTCCCGAACCCCGAACTTTTGCCGAACTTCTGGTTTGGGGTTCGGGAGGTTGCTGGGAAGCCCCCCAGCCCGGCTGTCACCTTTTAAAACAGCTGCGCGACTTCCCAGCAGCCTCCCGAAGCCGAACGCCAAACCCGAACTTCCGCGTTCGGTGTTTGGAGGCTGCTGGGAAGTTGCGCAGCTGTTTTAAAAGGTGACACCCGGGCTGGGGGGCTTCCTAGCAACCTCCTGAACCCCGAACCCGGAAGTTTGGCAAAAGCGGCTTCCCAGCAGCTTCCCGAAGCCGAATACCAAACCTGAACCTCCGCGTTCGGCATTCGGAGGCTGCTGGGAAGCCGCGCGGCTGTTTTAAAAGGTGACAGCCGGGCTGGGGGGCTTCCCAGCAACCTCCCGAACCCCAAACCCAGACGTTCGGCAAAAGTTTGGGAGGTTGCTGGGAAGCCCCCCAGCCCAGCTGTGACCTTTTAAAACAGGCGGGCGGCTTCCCAGCAGCTTCCCGAAGCCGAACGCCAAACCCAAACTTCCGCATTCGGTGTTTGGAGGCTGCTGGGAAGCCGCACGGCTGTTTTAAAAGATGACAGCCGGGCTGGGGGGCTTCCCAGCAACCTCCCGAACCCCGAACCCGGAAGTTTGGCAAAAGTTCGGGGTTCGGGAGGTTGCTGGGAAGCCCCCCAGCCCGGCTGTCACCTTTTAAAACAGCCAGGTGGCTTCCCAGCAGCCTCCCGAAGCCGAACGCCAAACCCGAACTTCCACGTTCGGCGTTCGGAGGCTGCTGGGAAGCCCCGCCGCCCGGCTGTCACCTTTTAAAACAGCCTAGGGGCTTCTTGGCGGCCTCCCGAATGTCGAACCCGGAAGTTCGGCAAAAGTTTGGGGTTCAGGAAGTTGCTGGGAAGCCCCCCAGCCCGGCTGTCACCTTTTAAAACAATCGCGCGGCTTCCCAGCAGCCTCCCGAAGCCGAACGCCAAACCTGAACTTCCGCGTTCGGCGTTCGGAGGCTGCTGGGAAGTCGCGCAGCTGTTTTAAAAGGTGACATCCGGGCTGGGGGGCTTCCCAGCAACCTCCCGAACCCCGAACCCGGAAGTTTGGCAAAAGTTCGGGGTTCGGGAGGTTGCTGGGAAGCCCCCCAGCCCAGCTGTCACCTTTTAAAACAGCCAGGCGGCTTCCCAGCAACCTCCCAAAGCCGAACGCCAAACCCGAACTTCCACATTCGGCGTTCGGAGGCTGCTGGGAAGCCCCGCCGCCTGGCTGTCACCTTTTAAAACAGCCTGGGGGCTTCTCGGCGGCCTCCCGAATGCCGAACCCGGAAGTTCGGGTTTGGCGTTTGGCGTTCGGGAGGTCGCTGAGAAGCCCCCAGGCTGTTTTAAAAGGTGACAGCTGGGCGGCAGCGGTTTTTGCGGGGGGGGGTTTTGGTTGCACGAATTAATTGACTTTACATTGTTTCCTATGGGAAACAATGTTTCGTCTTACGAACCTTTCGTCTTACGAACCTCCCCCTGGAACCAATTAGGTTCGGAAGACGAGGTATGACTGTATGTTGTTCCACTGTCTTAATATTGCTCAAAAAGAATAAAATCAAATGGAACATGATGTTTCATAGCTAGTTTGCTATATTAGTTCTCTCTTTTGTTATAGTGGCTAAAACAGAATGTGATAAGATCCTCTCTATATTAAATCAATCAACTGCAACAGTAGAGATTGTTATTATTTATTTTCCAACTGAATTACTGATTGTGCCCTGAACGCAGAAAGAGTAAGGGTAAATAAATATCTGTAGATCATTATAAATAAAATGTAGCCTCTTTTTTTGGTTGATTTTGCTACTCCTGTGGCCCAAACTAACACAGAAAACTGGAATATTTACTTCCGATTCAACTAAGGTTTGAATCATATCTACAGTACATTCAGTCCAAGACATCTAACTCAAAACAGCATTTTGATAATGATAATGATCATCTAAACAGTATGATATGTAATTTATAGCACATGTTTTCAGCCAAAGTCCATGGAAATAATTGGCAGGGGGAAAAACAATATCCCATCTCTATATCAAAACAGCACAGCAGTGCTTTTAATCAGATTCTTTGCTTCCAATCAACATTCTTCATTAAAATTGTGTTAAGATATTACATTATTTAAATATGTTGCTATATCGTATGAGTGAAATTTATTTCCAGGTAGGCATATACAAGATGATTAGGTATTTTTCCCACCCCTTTATCTTCCTCTTATTTTATAAATAAGAATTTTCCTGAAATGCTTATACAGAAATTAGTTCATATATAAATAAATAGAGATAAATTATTTCCTTTCCAATGTGTTAAATGTGATATACCATAGGGTCACTTAATAATTACTGTAGATCAATCCTTATCTAATAAGGAGTGACTGGCAAATCAACCTTGCTCATACATTTCTATATTAAAAGCATTTGTAACTGCTAAGGCACTTTGTGAGACTGAAGACCATGAGTTCTAGCCGCACCTTGAGAATTAAACCAGGTGGGTTACTTTGGGATGGTCACTCTCTCAACCTTATCAAGCTGATAGTGACAAACTAATTCTATAGACTTTGCCCAGAAAAGTGCATGGACTAGTTAAGAAAATCATCATATATTGAATCAATACTGATTTTTTAAAAAGAGAAAGGCTAATCTGAAGATGATTTTCATTCAGTTTTAGATTCTGTGTGTGTGTGTGTGTGTGTGTGTGTGTGTGTGTGTGTGTGTGCATACTGTGCCTACCAGTGAAGGGCTGCCAAAAGTTTTACTACCACACTGTGGGTGTGGCTTATTTTGTGGGTGTGTTTGATGGTCATGTGACTTGGTAGGAGTGGCTTGCCGACCATGTGACCAGGTAGGAGTGGCTTGACAATCATGTGACTTGACCAAGGATTTTCCAAGAACCTCAAAACAATACCCATATCAATGTTCTCAAAACAAGCAGGTCATTGAATTCACCCACATCCTAGAAGTGAGCAGCTATAGAACAGTGAAATGACAAAAACATCTCACTTAGAATTTTGAAAGCACATTTAGAGCATTGTCATAAAGGTGCCTTCATGATTAAAATGGCCACTCAAAAAATAATCACTTACTCAAAGGCAACAATCTAAAGGGTTCCTTGCTACTTTCATAGCCTAAGTGAACATCCCAAAATGCTCCATTCCACATAACAGTCCTAACCCTCCTTCCTGAAGACTACCAAACAAAATCAAGGTTTCTGGCAAAACATTAGGTTTCAAGTATTTTATTTTATTTTCTAGAGCAGGGATCCCCAAATTTGGCAACTTTAAGACTTGTGAATTTCAACTCCCAGAATTCTCCAACCAGCTATGAAGACCTTTGTCCTAGAGCAGGGGTCGGGAACCTATGGCTCGCGAGCCAGATATGGCTCTTTTGATGGCCGTATCTGGCTCGCAGACAGGACTCCTGCCTGTCTATGGGATAATGGGGGGGGGCGGGCCCGGCGCTTCTGCTGCTGAGCCCAGTCTTCTCCCGGTGGCTTTCGACTCCTCCCGCCGAGGAGCTGCAAGGCTGGCCTCGGCTCCCCTTCCCTAAACCCCCGCCAGCCCCCTCCTTCCCTTCCCACCCTGCCCACCTTCCCCGAGGCGTCCCTTGCCCATCATCCCCTGCCGGCCAATGGGGCAGCGGGACTGCTAGATGGGCAGCTCTTCCGGCGAGGGTAGTCCTCCGCCCGCACAGAAAGCATCCTCCCTCACACCCAGCGCCGGCTCCATTCTTCTCGCCTTTTTCCCGCCTTCCGTCTTTGGGGCACAGCAGGACAACGCCGAAAACCGCGGCATCGAGCAGAAGCCGGGGGACAGCTGCGAGCGGGAGCCCCAGGAGGGAAGTACCGGCAGCGCCCCGCCCAGCTGAAGCTTCACTGGCGTCGGCAAGTGTCCTTTGTGGCCCGGTGGGGGGGGGGGGGAGCTGCAGCGGCCGTAGGCAGTCATAGGGAGATGGCGGCGGCGAGAGGGAGCTCCAGCTGGGCTGGGGGTTCGGGGGGGCCATGAACGCCGCCCGGAGCCAATGGCTTCTTTTGGGCTTACTTGAATTCCTGCTGCTGGTAAGCGCGCGCGGGTGGCCGGGTGGGAAGGGCGAGGCGCGAGGGGGAGGCAAGTGGAGAAGCGGCGAGAGAGAGAAGTGGACCAAAAGAAAGAAAAGGGAAAGAGAGGGAGGGAAAGAGAAATGGAGAGGAAGGAAGGAGGGAGGGAGGGGAGGGAGGGAGAGAAGGAAGGAAGAGAAAGGAGGGTAGAAAGAGAGGGAGAGAGAGAGGAGAGAGAAAGGAAGAGGAGAGATAGAAAGGAAGAGAGAGAAAGAAAGAGGGATAGAAAGAGAGAGAGAGAAAGATAAAAAGAGAAAGATAGAGGGAGGGAGAGAAAGAGATAGAAAGAGAAAGAGAGAGGTTGGGAGAAGAAAAAAGAGAGAAAGATATAAAGAGAAAGAGAGAGAAAGGGACATAAAAAGAGAAAAAGAGAGAGAAAGGGAGAGAAAAAGAGAAAAAGAAAGAAAAGTAGAGAGAGAAAGAGAGACAAAAAGAGAGGGAGAGAAAGAGAGAAAGAGAGAGAGAGAGATAGAAAAGCAGGGGGGGGCACACCTATTTTGCCAGCCCTCGGATGGGCCATAGGGATCCAGTGTATGTGGAGGGAGAGGTCCCCAGCTTCTGTTCTGCAGAGGGGAAGCCAAAGCCCCCGCATGGGTTATGCAGAGTGCCAGTGTTTGGGGCAAGGTGGGGGGTGGGGTCTTCCTTAACCCCCATTTCTTTGGTGGGGCTAAGAGGCCTGCCCAGCAGGGCTGATGTGTTGCGGAAGGTCTTGTCGAGGGAGACCAGTGGAGCCCCCCCCCCCCGCTCCCATCCCCAGGGAAGGGGTTTTTGGCATCACTGCCACTGGCTTTGGAATGAAGCCCCCGGCCTCTTCAGGGGGTGGAGGGAGGGGTCCATAGCACAGGGCTGGACAATGGCTGAAGACAGTTGACTGCAGCTTTCAGAATTCCTCAGCCAGGAATATGAAGAAGACAGTTTGAAAATTTAAAAGGGAAGGAAGGAAGGAAGGAAGGAAGGAAGGAAGGAAGGAAGGAAGGAAGGAAGGAAGGAAGGAAGGAAGAAGGGAGGGGGCCCCCAGACACTTAGGCTGTATGGGGCCCCAAAATTCCTGATGGCGGCCCTGCCCCAGAGGAGCCGCGTGGGTCTTCTCCTGGTGAGTCACCGCGGCAAGGATGCAGGCGAGGGAGAAAGGGGAATCCGGGACAGAGAGAAAGAAAGAGGGACAGAGAGAAAGAAAGAGAGGGACAGAGAGAAAGAAAGAGAGGGACAGAGAGAAAGAAAGAGAGACAGAGAGAAAGAAAGAGAGGGACAATAGGTATGGGTAAGGGCACACCACCTGTAGTCACTGGATGGGGGGGGCTACTGGGGTGTAGTAGGTATCCCTACAGCTGACATCTTACCCACTATTCACCCCCACAGTACTGCCCTTTATTGAAGAAGATGACTAAAAGAAAGAAGGATGAGGAGTATCGTAATTTTCAGCAGGAGTGGACAGACGAATTTGCCTTTGTGGAGAGAGCAGGTTCACCAGTTTGTCTTATATGCAATGATAAAATTGCATCCATGAAGCGGTCAAATATAAAGCGCCACTTTGACACACGCCATGCTTCATTTGCATCGAAATATCCTGCAGGGGACAGCAGGAAGAAAGCCTGTCAAGAGTTGCTGTGCAAAGTGCAAGCTAGTCAGCAGCAACTTCGAGTTTGGACCCAACAAGGTGACTTAAATTCGGCTAGCTTTGTTGGTGCTTTGGCAATTGTCAGAAACGGAAAACCATTCACAGATGGGGAGTATGCCAAAACATTTATGCTTGATGTTGCCAATGAACTTTTTGATGATTTTCCGGATAAAGCCAAGATTATCAAACGGATAAAAGACATGCCTCTGTCAGCAAGAACAGTTCATGACCGTGCCATCATGATGGCAAATCAGATTGAGGCATCCCAAGTGAAGGACATAAATACATCTCTGTTCTTTTCTCTTGCTTTGGATGAATCAACTGACGTAAGCCATATATCTCAGTTCAGCATCATTGCAAGGTATGCTGTCGGTGACAAGTTACATGAGGAAAGTCTTGCTGTTTTGCCTCTGAAAGGGACAACAAGAGGGGATGATTTGTTCAAGTCATTCACTGAGTTCACTAAAGAAAAAAATCTACCAATGCATAAACTTATTTCAGTGTGTACTGATGGTGCTCCATGCATGGTAGGAAAAAACAAAGGATTTGTAGCGCTTCTTCGTGAACATGAAAAAAGACCTATCCTTGGTATTCACTGCATCCTACATCAGGAGGCACTTTGTGCTCAGATGTTTGGTGAGCAGCTTGGTGAGGTGATGTCACTTGTTATTCAGGTGGTCAACTTTATTGTTGCCCGTGCTTTAAATGATCGCCAGTTTAAAACACTCCTGGATGAAGTTGGGAATAATTATCCTGGTCTGCTTCTGCACAGCAACGTGCGCTGGCTGTCAAGAGGGAAGGTGCTCAGCCGTTTCGCAGCTTGTCTGAGTGAAATACGAACTTTTCTTGAAATGAAAAACGTTGACCATCCTGAGTTGTCCAACACTGAGTGGCTCCTGAAGTTCTTCTATCTTGTAGATATGACTGAACATCTGAACCAGCTCAATGTGAAAATGCAAGGCGTTGGTAATACAGTTTTATCGCTTCAACAAGCTGTGTTTGCATTTGAAAATAAGCTGGAACTGTTTATCGCAGACATTGAAACAGGTCGTTTAATACACTTTGAAAAACTGGGAGAGTTTAAAGATGCATGCACAGCAAATGACCCTGCACAACATCTTGATATTCAGCAGCTAGCAGGCTTTACATCCAATCTCCTGCAATCATTCAAAGCGCGCTTTGGAGAATTTCGTGAGCACACTCGTCTTTTTAAGTTCATCACTCATCCACATGAGTGTGCACTGGACAGCACTGACCTGAGTTATATCCCTGGTGTCTCCATCAGAGATTTTGAGCTACAAGCTGCTGACCTGAAGGCTTCAGACATGTGGGTGAATAAGTTTAAATCACTTAATGAAGATTTGGAAAAACTTGCACGACAGCAAGCAGAGTTGGCAAGCAAACACAAGTGGAGAGAAATGAAACAACTCCAACATGCAGACCAGCTGATTGTCAAAACTTGGAATGCACTTCCTGTCACATACCAAACACTGCAGCGTGTGGGTATTGCTGTACTGACAATGTTTGGCTCTACCTATGCATGCGAGCAGTCTTTCTCACATCTAAAGCACATCAAGACTAACATACGTTCACGTTTAACGGATGGAAGTCTCAACGCCTGCATGAAGCTAAACCTCACCACGTATGAACCAGATTACAAAGCCATCAGCAAATCCATTCAGTACCAGAAGTCACATTAATGGTAGGAAGTATTCTATTCATCGTTGGTTAGCAACAGCATTAAAACGTTATTATGTTATAAAAAAAAGAGTTCGGAGATTTGTTGTTCTTTAAAATTAAATACAAGTCAATGTGTGCACTTTATGTACAGTGAGACTATTTAATAAAGTTCAATTATTTATTACGCTGGGTGTGCCTGCTTGTATGTACCACTTTAAGTAGTAAATGCTTTAGTTCCCTATGGGTCTGAGCCTCTCTTTTTTGTTCATTTTCTGTAAGACCAACACTTTTAAAAGGGCCACTGACAGATACAATTGCTCCAGCGGTCACTTAGTACACAAAGGAGTGTTCCTCTCTGCTGCACTAAGCCACCGCTGGACCTAAACAATAATTCGCTGTAAAATAATAAAATAGATAATTGACATAACTTACAATGCATTGTGTGACATGTCCAACATTCCAGCTTCTTTCTTCTGCGAATGCCTCAAAGCTGGCATTCTCTCAACATCAGGTGGGAAGAATGCCAGCTTCCAGTCATGCGCAGGAAAAAGAAGAAGCCAGACTGCTGGACTGATGTCATGCATCGCAAGCTCACAATGTAAGTTATTTATTTAATTTTTTTACTGCTAATTACCATTGTTTCAGTCCAGTTGTGGCTTTATACAGCAGGGAGGAGCATTCCTTGCTGTACTAAGTGAACATTGGAGCGATTGATCTGTCAATGGCCCTTTAAACATATTGTACGGCTCTCGCGGAATTATATTTCAAAATATGTGGCGTTTACGGCTCTCTTAGCCAAAAAGGTTCCTGACCCCTGTCCTAGAGAATACTATAGCCATTCAGAAAGGAGGGGAAGGCAGAAATCCAGATCACATAGAATTAATTCCAGATCTTATCTCCTTATACTTTTCCTAGACACTTTTATTTGTAGCAGAATCGCCAGCTTTGGGATTTTTAAATGCTTTCGGGGGAAAAGGCAGACGCTGCCCAAAGAAGACGCCCTGCATTTTCTTTCAACATCTTTCGATACAAAATGGGTGCTCTGGGGTGGAGCTCCATTTTGGTTACCACACTGTGGTACCTAAACACATAAACACCTACATATATAGATATTGAGAGTAGGTTTTTCTCTGACATATACTTGAAACACCCATTTAGGTATTTTCTCCAAACCTAGAAAGTTAAAATTGTCTAAGACTCTATAGTCCAAGATACCATAGTGACTTGATAACAAAAGCTTGATGCCATATTATATGTCCCCAGCTTTAAGCTACTTAAGCTGCTCTGAACAGTTTGGCTAGTTTCATGACGGCGAATGTATGGCACGTGTGCCACAAATGACACGCGGAGCCCTCTCTGCAGGCATGTAAAGAGGCTTCCCCCCGCTCCCAATTCCATTTGGGGAAAGAGGCTACCCCCCTCCCAGCTCTGTTTGGGGATGGGAGGCTTTTACCCTCTCCCTCTGATTTTTTGGAATGTGAGACCAAAACAGGGGGGGCGCACATGCGGGTGCGGTGGGTCACACACACATATGTGCAGGGGGTGGGACATGCAGGAGGGGCATTGCATTATGTGTGTGTACACTTGCGCATGTGCACACTTTCAGCACCTGACAGAAAAAAAGTTCGTCATCACTGGGCTAGTTTGTCTCTTAATGAAGCTACATCAGTTCCTTAGGGACAAGCGTTATCAGAGTATGATTGCTCTAATAAAATGTAGAGTATCCCTATTTCTGTAAAACATCTTAAATTTTTATCTATGGAGGCAAGAGTTAAGTATACAAATAAAAGAAAGAAGGAAGGAAAGAAAGAAAGAAAGAAAGAAAGAAAGAAAGAAAGAAAGAAACCCAAACCCCATTTTTGTGTGTATGTTTTTATATAAGGGTTTTTTAAGGTTTTTAATGTAAAATTGTTATTTTAGACTTAATATTAGATTTGCCATTGTATACTGTTTTATTACTGCTGTGAGCTGCCCTGAGTCTGCGGAGAGGGGCGGCATACAAATCTAAATAATAATAATAATAATAATAATAATAATAATAATAATAATAATAATAATAATAATACTTCCTTTGTTTTGTTTTTGTTAGTCAAAGTTTTAGTTTTGTTGAACAAGTACACTATTTGTATGCAAACGTATGTAAAAAACCCATGTCTCAGGAGACTGTAGGTGGTCTGGGAGGGTATCACAAATTGTCTTCTGTGTAGTAGAGTAGTTTGTTCTGCTGTCACCCATCAGCGGCTTGGTTTTGAATCAGTTAATACTGTTTCTAATTATATCAATTGTTTGCTTCCTATTGGAACTCTTGCATAAAATGCCTTTACCATTTTCTCTATCTTCTTTGTCTTGATTCTTTTTATTTGCTGACATACATTGACTAGATGGCTTTTCCTCGCCTCAGTCATGGATTTCTCTCTGACCAGCATATTTTTAGCCGACGTATCCTTAAGGTAGAATCACTTTTAATTTTCTGGCTTGCTGTGTTTTCTTGAGAGGTTGTTGGCTTTTTTTAATTTAAGCTCTTCTGTTCTGCTATTTTATTCTTCTGTTTTTCACACTCTGAAAAGATCTCTTACTGTTTTGTGTCATAAACTACCGGTAAACTGAATATACTTGAGTGTTGTGGTAATTAGAATCAGAATTGTATTTCGCTGTTGTAATTTGGTCGCTAAGTCGTGTCTGATTCTGTGTAACCCCATGGACCACAGCATGCTAGGGCCTATGTCTGTCTCCCTGTGTTTCATTGTAAAAGCATCAAAATTACTTACTTTTTAACCATAATAAACATTTCAATTATCATCCAGTTACTTCCCCATTTGACAGAATACAGGGATTGCCTTCATGAAAACAGATTTGATTCCTCGCCTCCCCCACTTAGAAGTCATGGTGAATATATGTCACGACTGCTCAGATTTTCCATAGATTAACATGTGAAATCTGCTGTGGCTTTACAAGAAATGCAAATGTCAGCAAGAAAGTAAGCAAACGGCCAAGCATCTTATACGAAAAATATGTTGTGTTTATGGAAATTCTCTCCGCTTCTATGAGCTTCATATTTAAAGAACATAGAACTAATTTTCAGAAAGAGGAGATAAATTAATGCACCAGTTTGCAGTGTCACATCCTAATTCAGGGTTCATTTTTTACTCTATCCTGTGAGCATTAGGCCACAGCATTAATTCTTAAGTGCCCATACATCCAGTCTATAAGAACTACTGCTACTACCAGTAACTCATAAATTTAAGCAATCTTAAGATATTTTTGCAAGTCATTCTCTTATTTTAGTTTTAAAATGTTATATTAATCAAAGATGTTTGCTTTTCTTGTGCTTTCCGTTTTATTTCTGATCTGTAACGTTAACATCATCTGAACTTCATCAGCTATTCATACAAATCTAAGAAAAACATTATATTAATATGCTCCAATTACCAAGATCTGTCTAGGTTCATTGCTGTGTTCTTGCATGTACTGCATGTCATGTACAATGAGAATAGTAACCTGTACATAGTACATGTCAATATTAAAACAGATAAGCCAATAATATGTCCCCAAATTTTTAAGGCTGTGTTTACCCAATAATTGAATGCTTGGTAAATTTTCCAAAAAGCTGTTCTTTACTTTGATGATCTGTTTCCAGAATTATGGCCTTAGTACAACTGCCAATTTTAATGAATGGTAAGAATGAGATATACATGAAATCATAATTCCAGTGCAATTGAAATGGATCTATTTAGTTTGGTTTTATGATATTACTCAGTGGAGAATCATTAAAAATTGGAAAGATGTTAAATGTCTTTTATTATTACATCTCTGAGTTAGAATAGGTTGGTATAAAATTAACTCTGACACTTGGAAAACCTGCTTAGATATTAATTTTCTTGAAGGGTTCAGTGATTGCTCCATATGTTCTGGCAGGATTATTTGTTATTTTCCAAAACCCAGGTTATGACAATGACAGCTGCCATTCTTGTTCATTCAAATAATAACATTTTGTGGGACCTGGTTTTAATTCTCTACTTAGACCAGAACATACTGGAAAAGTCATTTGTCAGTTTCCTAATTTGTGAAATAAAAATTATACTATTCTGCATGAGTGCAATTACAACACTTTTGCAATATGATTTAAATATAGACATTTTCAAGGATGAAGCAATTTCTTTCTGCTTTGCTGCAAACCAATTATGAAACTACCTTAAAATTCAAAAGCAACTTGCTGTTTAAGAAGCATCACCTTATATTTGAAGAAAGAAAGTTTTTTTAAAAACTGGTAAACTATGCTATATGAGCATGATATGTAATGTATTATATACCATGTTTAATTTTTGTGTATTCTTGCTGTATGATCTCTAATTTAAAGATAATGTTTTATGAGTTCTATAAATACTTAATTTTTGTAAATATTTCAATGAATCACTAGATACTTTTTCCAAGAAAAAGCACCATGGGTTGCTTAAAAGTACAGTGGTACCTCTACTTAAGAACTTAATTCATTCCGTGATCATGTTCTTAAGTAGAAAAGTTTGTAAGTAGAAGCAATTTTTCCCATGGGAATCAATGTAAAGCAAATCATGCATGCGAACCCATTAGGAAAGAAATAAAGGCTCAGAATTTGGGTGGGAGAGAAGGAAGAAGAAGAGTATGAGGACAGTCGCTGCCGAAGGAAAAAGGAGAGGTGAGGGGAATCAAAAGAATCCAAAACTTTAAGGCTTAAAAAAAAGAGGGACTCCAAAGCAGCGAGGATGAGCACACGCCTCCCATATACCCGGCATGAGGCTGCCTCCCATACACTGCTCCAGAGAGAGAAACCCAGGCGGGCAGGACAGGGAAACCTCCTGCTCCTTTGACCGAAAGGCGGTGGCTGCTGCTGCTGCTACCTGCTTCCTCTTCCTTCCCATGCTGAAAGGCTCCCTTCTTCTCTCACTCACTCGTTTTGTAGCCAGTGCCTTTCCTACACTTGTGGTGACTCCTCAGTTTGGCTGAAGCCAAGTTAATCTGGCCTGGGCGAAGCGCCCCCCCCCTTTAAAAAAAAAATAATGATAGGATTTTATATGTTTTTTAATATTAGATTTGTTCCACTGCTATATTGTTTTTTTAACTGTTGTGAGCCGCCCCGAGTCTTCGGAGAGGGGCGGCATACAAATCTAATAAATAATAATAAATAATAATAAGATGCACCCAAATTTTCAGCCTCTTTTGGTGAGGGAAAGATGTATCTTATACTCCGAAAATACAATATTTGATGATACAATCCACTTATTAGGAAGGCACTCCACCCCCACATTATAATGTTTTGTCTAAACTTCTTATAGGGAGACCAAGGTAAAGATGGCGCTGCTGGTCCACCTGGGCCTCCTGGACAGCCAGGTTCAAGAGGGGCCCCTGGAGACACAGGAAAAGATGGCCCAAAGGGATCACAAGGTCTTCCTGTAAGGCATAAATAACCACAAAGCTAACTAACATGCATGGTTTGGGAGAGATTCTCCTCATGATGCATGTAAAATAAAAGAACTTTAAGTCATAAGTCACCACCCAGAGTCTTCGGAGAGGGGCAGCATACAAATCTACATTATTATTATTATTATTATTATTATTATTATTATTATTAGTTATCATAAATGTCTGAAAAGATTAGTGGAAGGGAAAGTATTGTATTGTTATAATAGAGAATAGGTTAAATATTATCTTGATTGAACTTGCCATCAAGTTTTATTTCATTTACAGTTAGTGGGTTTTTTAATATTAGCTTGTCCAAATATAATTTTGTAATGAAATGCATTGGATAATCTTATCAGCAGGGGTGGTACTCACTTACCTTCCCTACCAGTTAGCAAATGTGAGTGTGCGCCACCTCCTCATATATGCACAGTCTCCTGTGTATTCTCTTTACTCGCCCCACGCCTTCTGCACATGCGCCAAGCCATGAAAATAGTGGCTAAATAGGATGACATTATGTCCATATCAGCAGTCTGAACCGCCAGAATACCCTCTCTGCGTTATCAGGATTCCTTATTTGTAAATCGTAGTTATGTACCAAGCTTCAAGTTTGACAAGATTTAATTTTACACAATTTCTAGAACAGCAATTACTAGAACAATGTGAAGGAATTTGGTATGATTATTTCATTGAGCAATGGTAGGAGAGTTTTATCAGGAGCAGGCTTTTTTATACATTAGCCATTTTTAATCTTTTCTTTAACAACCAATAATTGACATCCCATCCTTGAATCTGAAGAACAGTAAGTTTTATTTACCAAAACCATTAAATGAGATGAAATCTATTGTTGTACTCAATGTTAAGTCTATTGATCTTGTGGTGTTATCTGCATGTCACTTGAGTGAGCTGCTTAGAGTGATTCCTAAATCAACATAATACAGTATTTCTTTTTTCTCAAAACCAAAAATGCAATATGATTTTTTAAAAACAATCTCCACATTTCTCTCTTTAGCTGTTATGCTGGTAGAAAGGATTTAGAAAACCGATTTTGAAGTGAAATATATTGTTGGTGTAATTTGAAAAATGCATGTTTATGGTTTATTTTTAGGGTGAGAAAGGAGAAGCTGGTGTCATGGTTAGTATGCTTTGCAATATATATTAAACCATATGTAATGAATTATTCACATGTTAAATATGGGATAGTTATATAAGTATAACTCAAAAGTTTCTGTCTGTTTTCTTAGTCATTGTGTCCTGTGTTTAATAACTTTAATGGGTGACTTCCTTTCATCCTGGTCAGTAATCACTATTGTTTATTTCCATCGACTTTTAGTTCCTAATCTAATTGTTTCTCCATCTCTCCTGAGCTAACAGAAAATAACAATAACCAGATTTAAACTGGTATACAGGATAGAAACAAACAGTCTGCACTGATGAGTAACATTCTGGACTAAACTGTGGGTCATCATGAGCCTCCTCTTAAAGTAGTTCTGTGTCATTTCACATATTTTATTATCTTGTAAAGATCCTTTAGGGGATGCGGTCACTCATGGCTAAGACACTGGGCTTGTCGATCAGAAAGGTCGGCAGGTCAGTTCACATCCCTATTGCCACGTAATGGATTGAGTTCCTGTTACGTGTCCCAGCTTCTGCCAACTTAGCAGTTCAAAAGCATGTAAAAACGCAAGTAGAAAAATAGGGACCACCTTGTTCAGAAGGTAACAGTGTACCGGGTTCTGTAATAGTGTTCCTTCAGCATTTAGTTATGACCAGGGAAACGTTTACAGACAGTACTAGCTCTTCAGTTTAGAAATGGAGATGAGCACCACCTCCTAGAGTTGGGAATTACTAGTAGTACATATGTACGAGGGGAACCTTTACCTTTAAGAAACCTTTTATACCCATTTCTTTAGAATAATATTTCTTTTAAGCGGTATTTACATTGGCTGAAATTCCAGATTTTGGAATATTGAAAGCTCACCAACTTTATGTTACCATTGCTATCTGCTAATATTTTTAGGGGGGGGGGAATGGCTATAGTATTGTAGAAGAAGTATGTGCTATGTTTTCTTCCACACTTTTAATATGGCTTTATTGTTCCAGTGCTTGTTGTTGTATTAACCGTGTGTCATTGTAAAAGGTCATAACTATTAAAAACGTTTTCAGTTGAGTGGTAGAAAATCAAACAAATCTAAGAGGTCGAGCTAAAATAGAATAAATGAGACAAGCACCCTAAAATATAATTTTCCACACAATTGTCTTTTAAAACCAACTTGTAACAATTTAATTCTGAGAATGCAAATAATCAGAAACATCCAATTACTTCTACCTCCAATTCAGTGTATCCTGTGAAGGGCTACCAAAAGTTTTACTACCACACTGTGGGCGTGGCTTATGCAGGACGCCCTGCATTTTCTTTCAACATCTTTCAATGCAAATTGGGTGTCTGGGGTGGAGCTCCATTTTCGCTACCCCACTGCGTTCCCCCCATCCAGGCAGTAGCCCACCCTTGAGTGTATCAGTTAATTAGATTCATGTCTTTTTCTCTTTGAGTGAAGTAGTGAAGAAAGGGGTTGGTAAGGGAAAAATGCTTGCCCTGAAGTTCTGAGGGGTGTGCACATGTTAAGAAGGGAAACGAGACTCCCCATGTTTACCTCTTGACTCCTTAACTTTAACATCGAAGTAATGAAAAGTAAACTTTCCGTGAAACCTCCCAGTCAATTAAAGGAGGAATTTCTGTAGTCTAAAGTTACTTCTTTCTTATTGTAGAATTTAAACATAAACCTTTAGAAATAAGTGTTTGAAATCTGTTATCCATAAAATGCAATAACGCCAGGTTATTTAAGAGAAATTGCATTAGTTGTTGGTGAAAAATTGAATTTTACTGCACTAGAAAAATTTTAGGATCAATTTGAACTACTATTTTCATTTTTATTTGTTTTATTTTCTCATGCCTATTATTGTTGTTGTTGTTGTTTGCATCTGTCATATAAAATGCTTTATTTATTTATTTTGAAGGGCGAACCTGGTATTCCAGGAACAAAAGTAAGTTATTGGGGGTTCTTCTTTTTCAGAAAAATTACTTTCATTTAGATATCATGTAACCAATCAAGATATCATGTAACTAAACAAGCAAGCAAGCCCTAGGATTTGGTAGGGTGATGTGTCTATCAGGTGGCTGGAGAGATGTGGAGCCAGGAGTCATCTATTACCTCCCCAATAGTTCCTATTGGGGAACCTCAACACTAATGCTAGCTTGATGCTTGACTAAGGTCATCCCAGTGCATCATAGGCAATGTTTCTGAAAATGGTCCCTTGCCAAGGGAGCAGATAGAAAAGCAACCAGCTCAAACCTGTCTCTTTTTTAGGTATGCTCTGTTTAGGTCTTGCTTTAGGTCTTGCTCTGTTTATGCAATACACCTTGAACCAATTCTATGTATAGAACTGAACATGCAGCAAATAGATGCATTTATTTGCTGCCATGCTGCCAAATGAATGAGCAGCAGTATGTTATTGAATAAAATTTAGTATTATTATGAGTTGTATTAGTGGAGGGTAAAAGTTATATCATTGCTTGCTTGCTTGCTTGCTTGCTTGCTTGCTTGCTTGCTTGCTTGCTTGCTTGCTTGCTTGCTTGCTTGCTTGCTCGCTCGCTCGCTCGCTCGCTCGCTCGCTCATTCCTTCCTTCCTTCCTTTCTTTCTTAACCCTGCCTTTATTACTTTTACAAATAATTCAAGGCAGTGAAAATATCCAATATACCTTTCTCCTATTTTTTCCACAACCACCACCTTTTGAGGTTGGGGTGAGAGAGGGTGACTGACCCAAGATTGCTCATCCTGCTTTCACGGATAAAGCAAAACTCACAGTCTCCCACTTTCTGGCTTGGTGCCTTAACTACTAATATTGAGGGTCACTAAGAAATGGGTGTGACCAAAAGAGTGTGGGGCTATCCACTCCTTTATAATCTCTTTCTCCCCTCTCTTTCTCTCATCAACCTCTTTCCCATGTATAGGAGACTGGGACAGATTGTTCTTGTTACAGATGTTAAGCAATTACTTGCTGAGATTCTTTGAAATGAAGTCAAGGGTCACATTAAAAAAAGAAAATAAATTTGTGGATGTAAAATAAATGAGTTATAAGCCTGCGCTTTCTGAGCTGGCCTTCATCCCTCTGACTCATTGGCAGTTTTGAAATTGGATTGGATTGGATTCCCACACTAGTTGTCTTCAGTTCAGAGATGAGTGTGGAGTCAACAAAATGACTTCAGAAGTTTGAAAACAAGATATTTGTTTAAGGTCCCTGGTTGTCTCTGAGTTTGATTATTTTCTTGCAGACATTTTATTACCCAGACTAGGTAACATTATTCAGTGCTAAGTAACATTATCAGTACCATCAGTTTGGATAATGAAATATTTGCAAGAAAACCAAACTCAGAGACCACTAAGAACCACTTGTTTCAACCCTGAGCTACAAATATTCTCTTTTATTAGATATTTGTTCATCTAATAAAGGAGATGAACCATTCTAAAATTTATTCTCTGATGCTTTCAATGTCATAATGGCTGTTGGTCAAACCTAATAAAGTGTAAATTATTATAGAAAAGGTAGAAGTATCTGGCTATGATTTGTACAATGATACATTTTATATTCTGGCTTCTCTCCTTGCAGGTTTTAGTTTGTTTTTTATTAAAAGTATTTTTGAATGCTTATTATTTTTTTCATAATTCATTAAAGCAGGTGCTTTCTAATTTTACTAATTCCTCTTATGGTGATTTTTATTTATCAAGCATGAGTTGGTTTTAATTCAATCCTGTATAGACTTTAATTAGTGGTTTAAGCCCGAAACCACACATTATAATCACACATGGGGAAATGGGGAAGCCAGCAGAAAGTTGAAAACAAATAAAAAATGCTCAATTTGGTAGACATAATACCAATGATATTTAAATCATGCAGTGTGAAACAAATGGATCACATGAATTTTGAGAATCAGTTTATATGCCAGATCAAATCTTAATGATACCATACTTAAATGTATATTTATCCATGTAAAATATAAAGATAATTGATGCATAGCAATCAGAATTACTATAAGATATGGCTACCAGATTTTATAAATATATATCAGCATTAAAATTCAGTGGATTCCACAGGGAAGGTTTCTTAAAAAATGCAAACAACCTCTTTAAAAGATAAATATTTATTCTCACTTTTAAATTAAATCCAGTTAGTAATTATTTTGTGATGCTGGCAAACATAACACACATCTATTTTTCAATCTCACCTATACATATTCTATTTATCAGGGTGATGCTGGGACTTCAGGAGAACCAGGAGTTCAAGGACCAAAGGTAAATCTCCTTTCTATATCTCAATCTTTCTAGCTGTGTGTAAGCTTGAGCATAGGATTGTGCTTTAAAACCAAAGGAACTATTGGGATCTGGGGAGACAAACCAAGCGGGCAATGAAGTGTGCACAAGGACAAATTTTGCAGATAACATTATGATATAAGTTTTTTAAAAAGGTTGGAGTGTGTGCATTATGAGGTTGCAATGTACATTTCATCATTTTTCATATTATTGTGGTTAGAGATGGTTGGCATGAACATCTATAGCAGTGGTTCTCAACCTGGGGTTCAGGACCCCATTGGGGGTCAGACAACTGTTTCGCGGGGCCACCTAAGAATATGGGAAAAGACAAATTTCCCATGATGTTAGGAACTAAAGCTTATATTCAGATGCCTTGGAACACATTTTTACAATCCAACCAATCAGGCATTTACAGTAGGGATGCCCCTCTGACCTTCCTGCCAATCAGCTTAAAGCTCTGTTGGGAGAATTGGCGCTAGACTTATGGTTGGGGGTCACTACAACACGAGGAACTGTATTAAGGGGTCACGGCATTGGAAAGGTTGAGAACCACTGATCTATAGGATTGAAAAGCAGAGCTTGCAATTGCTCTTTGAGAAAAAGAATCTTTATTTTTTTAGCTAATTTCAATCTCATGAATGTGGGACTTGTCCATAATATTTGATTCTTAATAATTGTATTGATTGAAAGTCAAAATAATTTACAACTATGTCAGGCAAAGTATATGAATCTAGCTTTGTGGCTGCAATTGCAATTGGCAATTTCATGGACATTAAGTGGAAAATCACATGACCGCAATGTACTTATCAACTCACTCACCCTTCAGTCATTAAGTGAAACATCTTGGGCTGTGACGTACAACTTCACTTCCACATTCTCCATTAATTCTTCTTGTTGGAAGCTGGTCACGAAGGGCCCAAATGGCAATCATGGGACACTGTGACAGTCATAAATGTAAGGACTGGTCACAAAGCTATTTGTTTTCATACTGTCCTAATTTCAAATAGTTGCTAAACAGGCAATTGGTAAGCAATGGCTTTCTGTATATCGCTGAATCAAGAACTGAAATTTCTATTTATTTGGTTGATGATACTGGGCTTTATTAATAGTTAAGAAAATACAACAGTTTGAACAAACATGTTTGAACTGCATTTAACATTCAGATACAATGCAAATAAAATCAGTTAATTTTAATATGAATATTGTTTCTCAAGTAGTGATACCAGATAGTTTTTTTAATTTCAGGGAGAGCCAGGAACTTCTGGGCCCCAAGGAGAGAATGGTCTTCAGGGGCTGCCCGGGTCAAAGGTGAGCACCAACATTAAATAGCATCATGTGATTTGTGAATGTCCTGCATTCAGCTGAGGAATTATCTGGGCACCACATTTAAGACATTGCCAGCAAGCCACAGGAAAGGGCAGAGGCACAAATGGGCTTCTGGAGCCCCAAAAGAATAAAACTATCATGTGTTTGGTTTAAAAACTAAAATTTCCTTGGATTTTTTTCAAAGAACCAGGAAGTATTAGCCCAAATGGAGAAAAGGCATTGTTTCAAGTAGCTTCTTCAGACTGAATTATATGCTTAGAGAATGTTTTTAAACAGTAGCAGTTTCTAAGGGAGCAAAGTAAGTTAGCCATTTCTAAGTTTTTAGATTATAGTGTTTACTTTTATAGACCTCAAGGTCTTACTTTATCTTATTGTTTGTACGTTTTGTTGATTCCGCTAAATTCTTTTCCAATACAATATGATGTTAAACCACTTCAAATGAAAGAGGAAAACAGGTGAATGTATTTGGAATGCTTAGGAACAGAGAGTTTTGATTCATTCATTCATTTGCATCCTGTCTTTATTATTTTTACAAATAACTCAAGGTGGCGAACATATCCAGCACATCTTCTTCCTCCTATTTTCCCCACAACAACAAACTTTTCCAGTGGGCTGGGCTGAGCGAGAACAATTGGCTCAAAGTCATCCAGCTAGAAATCACAGTCTCCCACTTTCTAGCCTGGTGCCTTAACCACTAGGTCAACCAGCCCTCTTTTGTACTTTTATAGAACAGCTCTTTCAAAGGTGTTTAGAAGAATGGGAAGCATTGGCCAGTATTGAAGAGTAGGTGTAAATAGACCACTGGAGCTTACAGGTATTATGTGGTTATCTCCAGTAGTCTAAAAAGATGCAAACAAGCCACAGAGATAAAGTGAGGAAAGGGAATGGCTACCATAGCTGAATGCTGATTTGTTTGACGGCTGTTTTCCATTGTGGCTCTTTCAAATGTTGCAGGGAGAACCAGGAAGCGTTGGTGAAAAAGGAGAAAAAGGCATAGATGGGCCACCAGCGCTAAAGGTAAGGAGAGTATGAAAAAAGCATGGTATGATTTGCACATCCGATGATTTTTATTCTGAAAATAGCAGAATGGTAAGACTGATACTGACACTAACATTCCCCTTCAACTACTCAGCCGGTAGATATTTCTTTTAACTTTCTCTTGCTGAAAGAGGTTGAAAGGACCCAAAATAAAACTCTCTGAGGTGCCATTCGGTTCTTGTGACTTTAATTAATACTTGTAAGCTGAATACCAATGGCTTGCTTTGTGCTTTTAAGTGGAAGAAAGTAGTACAGTGGTACCTCAAGATACGAACCCCTCGTCTTACGAACAACTCGTGATACGAACCCGGGGTTCAGAAAAAATTTGCCTCTTCTTACGAACTTTGTTCGAATTACGAACGCCAAACCCGAACTTCCGGGTTCGGCGTTCGGAGGCTCCTGGGAAGCCGCCCGGCTGTTTTAAAAGGTGACCGCCGGGCTGGGGGGCTTCCCAGCACCCCCCCAACCCCGAACCCGGAAGTTCGGCAAAAGTTCGGGGTTCGGGGGGGTGCTGGGAAGCCCCCCAGCCTGGCGGTCACCTTTTAAAACAGCTGCGCGGCTTTCCACGAGCCTCCGAACGCCGAACCCGGAAGTTCGGGTTTGGCGTTCGGCTTCGGGAGGCTCCTGGAAAGCCGCCCGGCTGTTTTAAAAGATGACAGCCGGGCTGGGGGGCTTCCTAGCAACCTCCCGAACCCCGAACTTTTGCAGAACGTCCGGGTTCGGGGTTCAGGGGGTTGCTGGGAAGCCCCCCAGTCCGGCTGTCACCTTTTAAAGCAGCCGCCGAACGCGGGGCAAGGGGCAAATCTCTGCGTCTCCAGCAGCCAGGGAAGCCTCCCGCGCCCTTCGCTTTGGAAATGGACCCCGGCGGGACTCGGGAGGAAAAGTGGGAAGGGGCACCAGGGAGGAGACCCTTCTCCTTGGGGATGCTGGTCCAGGCACCCGCCCGCCCACGAGAAGTGGGTTGCGGTTTTCCCCGCACACCGATGAAGGTCGGGGAGAGCGGGAACCCCGGATCCACCCCCTCCCCAAGCCCAGGGGGCAAGGAGCGAGGGGGCTGCGAAGGGGCGCGCGCGGCAGAGTTCCGGCGGAGGAGCCGCGCACAAAGGCCGAGGCGAGGCTGAGCAGGAGGAGAAGCCAACCAGCGAGGCGGTGGGCTGGGTACCGCAGGCGAAAGGAGCTCGGGCATCGGAGCGTGGCGCAAGGCATTGTTCTCCGGACCCCGCCCGCTCAGCCCCACGGCGGCCCTTTCCCTCTCCAGGCTGCGGGCGAAGAAGAAGGGGACGTCCCTTCCCTGGCATTGTTTAAAAAGTGAAATGGTTTGGGGAGGGGAAGAGAAAGCCTCGTGCCGGTAAGTGGAAAATGAAGGGGGAGGTTCGCAGGAAAACCGCCAGCGGGAGCCTCAGTTTCCCGAAGAGAGCGGGAGAGGAGGAGCGAGGAGTAGGAAGGGTCGCGGGAAGTCTGGAAGCGCAAAGCGGCTTCGCTCCGGGCGGGGAGCGCCGCCTTCTTTCTGTTTTTCCCGCCCCTCCCAGCCCAGCCCCCCGTCCAAGCCTATGGATGCGCCTCCCTCTGCCAATCGCAAAGCCAAAGGAAGCACGGGAGGCGGTGAATGCTCCGAGCTGTCAAGCAAAGCAAGGCGGGGAATGTTGGGGGGGGAGTGAAGAAAATTGAAACAGATTATGAAAAGCTCGGTGGTGGATGGCACTCCTTCCAGGAAAACGCCCAGCCCAGCCCCCCCGGAGGCGTTTTCCTGGAAGGAGTGCCATCCACCACCGAGCTTTTCATAATCTGTTTCAATTTTCTTCACTCCCCCAACATTCCCCACCAAGCCCCGCCTTGCTTCGCTTGACTGGTCGGAGGACAGGACATTCACCACCTCCCGTGCCTCCTTCGGCTTTGTGATTGGGCAGAGCAGCGGGAGGCACATCCGTAGGCTTGGCCGGGTCGCCGCAGCACCCTCCCTTCGCCAACCCCGGTGGGCTTAGGGTGCCTCGGCACTGACTTCGCTGCCCCTTCCCCGTCAGCCAACATGAGCCGTAAGGAAGGGACCATCGTGGCCAGGCGGGGAGCGCCGCCTTCTTTCTCTTTTTCCCACCCAGCCCAGCCACCCGGGCGGGGAGGGGGGAGATCCGAATGGGGGAGGGATAACGATTCTGGGCAGCCGCCGACCGTGCGGAGCGATCTGCCGGCGAAGGGCGGGGAAGCCAGCAGCTGTAGCAGCTGGTGCAAGAGGCTTCCCCGCCCTTCGCCCGTGGCCAGCAGAAGATCGCTCCGCTCGGTCGGCGGCTCCGGAGAGGCAGGAACCGGGCACTAGCCTGCCTTTTGTCCCCCCCCCCCCCCGCTGCCGCCACTGCCTGCTTCTCTCTCTCTCCTTCCCCGCGCCGCTACTCAACTCGGTCGGCAGCTCCGGAGAGGCATGAGCCAGGCGCTGGCCTGCCTTTTGTCCCCCGCCGCCAACGCCGCCGCCCACTGACTGCGAGCGCTCTGCCAGGCGGCCAGGAGGCATTCAGGGCGAAGTGCGTGGAGGGTTTGGCGTTGGGGTTCGGGAGGCTGCTAGGAAGCCCCCCCCCCCGGCTGTTTTAAAAGGTGACAGCCAGGCGGCAGCGGTTTTTTGCGGGGGGGAGGGTTGTTGTTGCACGGATTAATTGACTTTACATTGTTTCCTATGGGAAACAATGTTTTGTCTTACGAAACCTTTCGTCTTACGAACCTCCTCCTTGCACCAATTAAGTTCGTATCATGAGGTATTACTGTACTTCAAAATGCCTCAAGGTATTGTCCATTTAAATGCGCCAACATTCCTAATCTGTAACATTGAGATTACTGTATGATATCTTTTCGCTGTTTTATCATTTAAGTTGCATGGTTATTTAAAACTGCTTGGATTTCCAGTCATTTGATATACATAATCTTACATGTTCAGAGGATTCAGTGTTGGTAAGAGGCTTGTGTCTCTTGAATCTGATTTGTCTGGTTTATTTTATAGTTAGATTATGTTGAAAGCTTTTAAAGTTGCTGCTTCTGGTAATATTGTGTTCCTCCAGAAGTCATACAAATCTGCTTTTTTCTTTAAACTAGGTGGGGAAAGTCACTCACCAAATTTTCACTGAATTAAATCTCTAACAGCTCAAGTCGCATGGTCAATTTCTCCAGTTTTTCTCTAAATTAATCATCTTTATTGTTTTTGTTCACTTTTCAGGGTGAGCCTGGTGAGAAGGGAGCAGATGGATATATCGGGCCAAGGGTATGAATTTCCTTTGGGGGAGGGATAGTGCCCTAAAATTCATAAGCCACAATTTACCACTTCCCAATAGTTTAAACGGAGCTGGGGAAAATATACAATATGTAATTAGGAACATTATTGCACAAACCTGGGTTTGAAACTGCATACTAATTCAACTAAAAGCTATATATAATTAATATACCGTATTTTTTGGAGTATAAGGCACACCTTTTTCTCCCCTAAAATAGGGTGGAAATATCGGTACATCTTATACACCAAATACAGCCATTTTTGCTGCCCCGAAGCCCTGCCCTGCATCCCATTTTGGACAGAAGATCTGGGAAGCCTGCAGAGAGCTCCTGGGTGCTGGGAGATGTCAAAAATGGCCCTGTTTTTGCAAAAAACAGACCATTTTTTGTCCATTTTTGTCACAAAAATTGAGGCATTTTTGCCTTCCCCCAGTCCACAGGAGCTTTCTGCAGGCTTCTCAGACCCTTTGCCCACCCATGTTTTGTGAAAAAACGCCCCCCAAATGGCCTGTTTTTTGCAAAAACTGAGCTGTTTTGTCTTCTAATTACCCCATGTAGCATGACTGGAGGAAGAATTCTGGGTTGAAGCCCACTAGTCTTAAAGCTGTCAAGTTTGAAGACCCCTGGCTTAGGTATTAGGGGTACAAGGGGATTCAAACTTGGCAAGTTTAGACTTGTGGAATTCAACTCCCATTCCTGAGCTACCATGACTACAGGAGGAATTCTGGGAGTTGAAGTCCACAAGTCTTAAAAGTGTCAAGTTTGAAGTTTGTAAAAAGTGTACATGTTTGTAAAAAGTATTCTGCTACACTGGTATTTTATTAAATAATATATTACTACACCATTTGGTTCAGAATACTTTTTTCCTTGTTTTCCACCTCTAAAATCTAGATGTGTCTTATACCCAGATGCGTCCTATACTCTGAAAAATACAGTAACTGTTTTCGAGTTGAAAATGTTTTCAAAGAATTCTTAACATGTGTTATTTGTGTGGGACATATAAATTCAAAAAATGACAACAAATCCCGGTAGAATCTGTTTTGTATACACATATACTTTCAAATGCACTATGCTTTCAAATAATTATAATATCAAAATCATATCCACTGTTATCGATTGATTAGAAACATAAGATAAATAATTTGAAGAACTTATTTCTTTCTCTTACAACAAAGTTTTTTCCAATTTTACAAAGAATAGGTTGGGATCCTCTCAATTCTACAGTCTTAGTTCATCTGAAAATTGCCAGTTTAGAAAAGACACTCCTTTTATTTCTCACAGGGTTCAAATACTTACTAAATCCACAGGAAAAATGATGTAATAGATTGGGGGAAGGGTATCAATAAAGTCACCCTCTTTTCCTCCATTTACAGATGCGTCTCCTGGATTAAAGAATTCTCCATGAATGGAAAAGTGCAATTAACAACAATTATTAGTACCTTTCTGAGGGTTCACATCCTTGAGTTTAACTTTGTCGATTAACTTTCAAAATAGAAATCCCCCACAGTACTATATAACAAAAAGAACAAAACAATGAAAGGATGTAATTAAGTTTCTTTCCCAGAAGAACTCTCCATTTCCAAAGTTCATGTGATGATAAAAAGCTCTGAATAACAAAACGATTTTAACAAAATGTTTTAAGACGGCCTTTAAAATTTTATTATGGAAAGGAATTCTACAGCTGTATCAGCACTGTTGAAAAGGAGCTGGCCTTGATAATTAATTGCCTTTAAAAATAGCAAGCTTGGGATCAGGGCAGTCAACAGCTAGGTCTTTCTTGGGACTTAAGCAGTGTAGGTGATATTTGACTCTTCCTTACAGTGGAGGATAATTTACTAAGACATACCTAAAAGTATGTGGATAGGAGAGTGTTATGTCTGTTAGCATAAACTTTGCAATAACTTTTTCTTTTCAGGGACCTCCAGGCCTGAAAGGAGAACAGGGTGATACAGTAGTAATTGACTATGATGGTAGGATCTTGGAAGCCCTCAAGGTAACATGCGTGATATAAGGAGTATTATATATAAGTGGATGTATGGATGGATAGATGGATAAATGATGTATGGATAAGAACATAAGAACATAAGAAGAGCCATGCTGAATCAGGCCAAAGCCCATCAAGTCCAGCATTCTGTGTCACACAGTGGCCCACCAATTGTCCATGGGGATCTTGAGCAGAAAGAGAAGGCAAGACCCTCCCTTTCCCTTGACCCCCAACAAGTGGTACTCAAGGGAATCCTGCCTGCCTCAACCGACATAGAGGCAGCACTTGGACATTCATTTCAATAACCATCTATATGCTTGGCATCCATGAATCTGTCTAATCCTGCCTTGAAGCTATCCAGGCTGACAGCTGTCATAACCTCTTCTGGAAGTGAATTCCATAAACCAATGACCCTCCGGGTGAAGAAATATTTCCCTTGATTTGTCCTCACTTTCTCACCTATGAGCTTTAGAGAGTGCCCTAAAGACGGGTGGAGATTCTTTCTCTCCCCACCCTCTCTATCTTCTGGAGGCAGGGAGAGGTGAAAAATGGGCCATATTGCCCGTATTTTGGCCTCCTGGGGCATCTATGGGCCCCACCTCCAGTAGCATTCTGCAGATCAAAACCAAGCAAAACTGACTCATTTTTTGACCAAAACTGGGTCATTTTCACCCAGGTTTGGGGCTCCTTTCACTCCCCCCACCTTCAGTAGCATACTGCAGTCTAAAACCAGGCTCATTTGTTGATCACAATTGGGCCATTTTTGCCTGGTTTAGGGCTCCTTCTCCCCCCCCCCTCCCCAGGCAAAAACACCTTATTTCTTTGACCAAAATGGACCATTTTCATCCATGCTTTGGGCTCCTTGCACCCCACCTCCCCACTTCCAGAACATTCTGCAGTCCGAAACCAGGCAAAAAATGGCTTATTCTTTATCAAAAAGAGGCAATGGTTCTCAGCCATTTTGGGGTGTCCTTTCACACCCACACCTTCAGAAGCATTCTGCAGACCAAAATTATCTTTCAGTTCTAGCTCGCAAGGCAAGTGCTGGCTCTGCTGAAGGGTGGGCGGGCCAGCCTCATGGACCTGCAAGGGCTGGATTAATTGCTTTAGCGGGCTGCAGTTTGAGGACCCATGATATAAAACGTTTGCTAGACTAATTCTCGAATACAGCTCATCTGTCTTGAACCCACACTACATATTGGACATTAATACAATTTAGATTGTCCAGAAATATTTCACAAGGAGAGTCCTCCACTCCTTTATTCCTAACAGAAAATCTTATGCCACCAGACTTTAAAATTTTGGACTTAGAAAATTTAGAACTATGCCATCTTTGATCTGACCTAAGTGTAGCACATAAAATTATCTGCTACAATATCCTACCTCTCAGTGACTACTTCAGCTTCAATAGCAACAATATCCAAGCTCATAATAGATACAAACTTAATGTAAACCACTCCAAACATGATTGCAACAGAGTGGTCAATGCCTGGAATACATTAACTGACTCTGTAGTTTCTTCCCCAAAGCCCCAAAACTTTAACCTTAGACTGTCTACCCTTGACCTCACCTCATTCCTAAAAGTCTGTAAAGGATGTGCATAAGCGCACCAGTGTGCCTACCGCCCCTGTCCTAATGTCCCCATGTATTCGTAAAATATCATGTACTCATAACCATGCTTGTACATCTTATATATTCACAATCATGTTTGTTCTTTGTCTGTAATGATATATATGCTTGACTAAGTAATTAAGTAAGCAAATAAGTAAATAAATAAATAAATAACCTTCATGTTAATATAATACACATTTGTTCTCTAGTCTGATGAGTTGGGGCATACCAAGCTCTTCACTACTCCATATGCCCAGCTCATACCAGTCTGATACAAATCTTAATACTTTTCTTCTAGTGGTATGCTGCTTGCTGTCTCGTTGTTGTTTCTAAATTTGGAAAGGCAGCTGCATTGCTTCCCAGACAGAATATAATTGTTCCTAAACAGAAAAATTCAGGTCTGTTTTGAAAGTGAGGGCTACCTATCTTTCCTCAGAATGGTGAATACTTGCAACAATTGACACACAAGTAATATTACCAGGTGTTTGTTTACATAATAGATTTCAGTTTAGTAGATACAAGAATAGAGTTTACATTTTTTTTTTCCATTTCAGATGAATACGTAAAAGCAATGCAGTCACATTTTCTGATAACAACAAGTTTGCACAAATTATACTATTTGCCATTGAGGGAAGGCTAGCCTTTGAAACTACTGTTTTAGCTGTGTCGAGTACATTTGAAAAACATCCTAATTTTTTTATAACAGGCTGTGGGGAAACCCAAATTGACGGTAATTGTGGCGTACCAGATGTTCATTTGGATTGGTTTGTTGGAATGGCCTAGCATGTGGCTTTTTTGCCTTGGATTTCTGGATTGTGATCATTAACAAAACTTCTGCTAAACATTTGGTTAATAAAACAGATCCAAATCTGAAGGGATTGTTTACTTTGGTTTGTATTTCTCTAGCTTACTGAAGTGTAGTGACTGATCCTACAGTCGTTTTGATACTAAAGTAACTGGCAGAGTTTATTATGAGAAAGCTTTTTACTCATTACTGAAATTAATATTATCACTTAGCTTTGGCTCGACCAGTGCCAATCCAGTGCAGCATTCTGATTTCTTGAGACAGTCAACCCCCATTAACAGCCACCAATATAATTTAAGTCTTAAACACTTGGAGGCATCAAACTGAGGAAAGCTGAAGCACCATTAACACTGCTTAGTGTTTATCACTTTAGATCAGGAAACTTGACTTTATTTTAGTCAAAGGTCCATAATGACTTTGGACCATATCAGAGAGATATTCCCATTTTACATTTTAGATGACAGCGAAAATCTGATTATTAGAACATACTTACTCTGACTTGTATTTTTGTTTTCAGGGTAATTGTGTGTTATACTTACTGTGTGAAAATACAAGCAAACCTTTGAAGAACTAAATTCTGTTTTCTACTATCCTTCTCCAAAAAAAACCAACCCCAAGAATTCCCCACAAATCTCATGTTCACAACTGGTATCAGGAATGAGACTGCAATGCCCTTGAAATCTTTTTTTGTAGTGGAAAAAAACCCACATGCCAGCAATTATTCACACATGGACTTCCACATGATTGGACTCCAGTTGTGGGAATGCCTTTGTGCTGTTCATAGGTAGACTTCTTTGAATTATTGGACAGCTAAGTGCCACTTCAGTCCTGATTCATACAAGCATGATACATTGATTTGGTTTTATATAAGACTTTTTAAAATGCACATTTGTCCCATACTTGATTTGTGCCCTGAATTAATTTGCACTGGAAGACTTCAGGCATTGCATATTCAGTGTAATATGTCAAAAGGTGTATAACTGTTTGGATTAAATCCAAAAATTTCCTTTTATCAATGAAATGAGTATTTATCCAATAGAGGGCAGTCTTCAGATTGAATTCTTCATGATGGTAGTTAATTTGTATTTCTTAATGAACAACAAGAACTCAATGAACAAGAACAACAAGAACCTGCATGTATATTCATAGGAAACAAAACAAAATCCATTCATATTTAGTGCTTTTATTCAGTGCTTCCTATACAAATGTTGCATATATGTTAATGAACTGATAAATTCAGTTCTCAACACATCAGCCACAATATGTGATAAATTAAAACTACCGAATTTTAGTTTGAAAGGACAGTATTTAGTTTCTCTCAAAATACATATTTTGTATAAAGAAGTAAGAAACAAATAATTATGTTCACTACAAGGATACAATTCATTTTGGGAACTACGGGTAGTCCTCAACTTATAAGGAAAATTGGGATGTCACTTTTAAAATTTTATATTTATGTATTTTAATTTTTAATATTTTATTTGTACACTGCCCACAGTTCCTCTGGAAGAGTGATGGGCAGGCTTAAAATTAATAAATAAATAAATACTTGCATTATTAAGCAAATTGCACCCAATCTTATGAGCCTCTATTGTTGCAATCCATAAGGAAATCATCACAGTTGTCACCTCCAATGAACTTATCTGTTGAATGACCAGCTGGGAAAGTCACAAATGGCAATCGCATACCCCTGGAACACTACAATGGCCATAAGTTTGAATGGTTGCCAAATGAATGGTAATAAGTCAAAAGACTACCTGTAATAAGATGATTGACATAAAAAAGTCAATGCCTCTCTACTTTCTGCTGGACCAAACAGATTTCCATTTTTAAAAATAATTTTTATTTGCTTATATACTTTAAAAAAAACATTTGATATAACAAAACAGTTACAATATTTATATACAGTGATCCCCCGCTCGTTGCGAGGGTTCCGTTCCAGGAACCCCCGCAACGAGCGGGTTTTCGCGAAGTAGCGCTGCGGAAGTACAAACACCATCTGCGCATGTGCAGATGGTATTTTTACTTCCGCAGCGCTAGCGAGGAGCCGAAGATTGAGGACTCAGCTCGGAAGCTGCACGGGTGTTTTAAAAGGTCTCCGCCGGCATGGGGGGCTTCTTAGCACCCCCCCAAACCCGAGTTGGGGGTTCGGGAGGTGGTAGGAAGCCCCCCATGCCGGCGGAGACCTTTTAAAACACCCGTGCAGCTTCCGAGCTGAGTCCTCAAGCCAAGCGCAGAAGTTAGCCTTGAATCCCTTTGAATCCCGCCGCTTCTGCTGGATACGGGCGATGGGGGGGCGAGCTGCCACAGCCCCTGGCTTCCGCGCCGCTCGTCCCACCCACCGCCCGTATCCAGCAGAAGCTGCTGGATTCAAAGTGCTGCTGGGAGCCGCAGGCGAAAGGAGCTCGGGCATCGGAGCGCGGCGCCAGGCATTGTTCTCCGGACCCCGCCCGCTCAGCCCCGCGGCGGCCCTTTCCCTCTCCAGGCTGCAGGCGGGGTCCGGAGAACAATGCCCGAGCTCCTTTCGCCTGCGGCTCCCAGCCCACCGCCTGTCTCCTGCTGCCCGGTTTAGCCAGGACACGAGCGGCGAAATGACTTGGAGGAATGTGAAGCTGAAACCGTCCGGTTTCAGCTTCACATTCCTCCAAGTCATTTCGCCGCTCGTGTCCTGGCTAAACTGGGCAGCAGGAGACAGGCTTTGAGTTTTGGCTGCGGGGGGAGAAGTAGGACTTTCCTAACTCCCTCGCCCCGCAGCCAAAACTCAAAGCCTGTCTCCAACGCGCGCTACGATCTTCCGGGCGAGCCAGGCTCAGCGGATCAAGGCAGCCGCTTGGGCCGAGAGGAGCCGGCCTTGATCCGCTGAGCCTGGCTGGCCCGGAAGATCGTAGCGCGCGTTGGCTGCACCGGCGGCGAAATCGCTCGCCGCTGCAGCCAACGCGCGCTACGATCTTCCGGGCGGGCCAGGCTCAGTGACGGAAGGCAGCCGCTTGGGCTGAGAGGAGCCGGCCTTGATCCGCTGAGCCTGGCTGGCCCGGAAGATCGTAGCGCGCGTTGGCGGATCAAGGCCGGCTCCTCTCGGCCCAAGCGGCTGCCTTCCGTCACTGAGCCTGGCTCGCCCGGAAGATCGTAGCGCGCGTTGGCTGCACCGGCGGCGAAATCACTCGCCGCTGCAGCCAACGCGGGCTACGATCTTCCGGGCGAGCCAGGCTCAGCGGATCAAGGCAGCCGCTTGGGCCGAGAGGAGCCGGCCTTGATCCGCTGAGCCTGGCTGGCCCGGAAGATCGTAGCGCGCGTTGGCTGCACCGGCGGCGAAATCGCTCGCCGCTGCAGCCAACGCGCGCTACGATCTTCCGGGCAAGCCAGGCTCAGTGACGGAAGGCAGCCGCTTGGGCCGAGAGGAGCCGGCCTTGATCCGCTGAGCCTGGCTGGCCCGGAAGATCGTAGCGCGCGTTGGCTGCACCGGCGGCGAAATCGCTCGCCGCTGCAGCCAACGCGCGCTACGATCTTCCGGGCGAGCCAGGCTCAGTGACGGAAGGCAGCCGCTTGGGCCGAGAGGAGCTGGCCTTGATCCGCTGAGCCTGGCTGGCCCGGAAGATCGTAGCGCGCGTTGGCGGATCAAGGCCGGCTCCTCTCGGCCCAAGCGGCTGCCTTCCGTCACTGAGCCTGGCTCGCCCGGAAGATCGTAGCGCGCGTTGGCTGCACCGGCGGCGACATTGCTGCCGGCTTGGCTTCGCTCGCCGCTGCAGCCAACGCGCGCTACGATCTTCCGGGCCAGCCAGGCTCAGTCACGGAAGGCAGCTGCTTGGCCCGGGATGCTGGGCCGAAAGGAGCCGGGCTTGAAGATCGCAGCGCGCGTTGGCTGCGGTGGCGAGGGCTTGCAATAGAGGGTGGAGGAAGCGGCCATGGGAGGGCGAGCTGCCTCAGGGAGGAGGATCGGGCGGGACCAGGTGGGGGCTGGAATTTCTCCGCCAGGGCGAAGGGCGGGCGAGCGGGTGCTGGGGAGGGCTTCTCGCCCTCCCGACAGCAAGAGGGGGGAGCGAACGGCGTGGGCAGGCGAAGGGCGGGCGAGCGGCAGCGAGGAGTTTGCGTGGGCGGTGGGGAAACTCCTCGCTGACGCCAGCAAGAGGGGGAAGACCCAGGGAAGCCGCTGCCATCTACGCATGCGTGCCCGGCACGCATGCGTAGATGGTATTTTGACTTCCGGGTTGAAAAATCGCGAATTACCCTGTTCGCAATGGTCGGGGACGCAATAACCGGGGGATCACTGTACATGTATATTTCTAGGGTTGTCTTACAGTATTTGTATTTGGCAAATAATTTGTGCTTATTTGCTACTTTAATATAATTTTATAATCAATTTCACTTTGAAATATAACATTTGATTTCTTTGATTTCTTTGATATATTTTGATTTATATGCCACCCAACTCCCAGAGGACTCTAGGTGGCTTACAACAAAAAATGACATCTAAGAGAGACAATTTAAAAGACAATTTAAAACCACCCTAATAAAATCATACATATCTTTTCTTTTGTGGCCGGATCAAAAAGATGTGTCATTGATCAACAGCCCCAGGCCTGCCAGCAGAGCCAGGTCTTTAAGGCTTTCCGGAAGGCCAATAGGGTGGGGATAGTACAGATCTCAGGAGGTAACTGGTTCCAGAGAGCCGGTGCCAACACAGAGAAGGCCCTCCTCCATGGCTCCACCAACTGACACTGCTTAACTGACGGGACTGGAGAAGGCCAACCCTGTGGGCCCTTATTAGCCGCTGGGAGCTGTGTGGCAGAAGGCAGTCCCAAAGATAGTCTGATCCTAAGCCATGTAGGGCTTTATAGGTGATAATTCAACACCTTGAATTGCGACCAGAGACTGATTAGAAGACAGTGCAGCTCACAGAGAGTTGGTGTGATGTGGATGTACCTAGATGCACCAACAACAGCTCACGCTTCTGGACTAGTTGTAGTCTCTGAACACTTTTCAAGGGTCGTCCCATGTAGAGTGTGTTGCAGTAGTCTAACTATATAAGGGCATGTGTGAATGATATATATCATATATATTATATAGCATAATATAACATGATATTGTATATAAGTACTTATCTTTATCACAATAATGATATCCTCTATTAATACAAAATTAATCATTAACGTATTTTCTTTTATCTTACCTTGACCCTTGTATTTCCCAAAAATCTTATGGTATGGTTGCATGGTGTTGATAATCCAAGACTTCCCACATTGCGAGAATCTCAGAATAGTTAAGTTTATATATTAGTATCTGTCAACTATTGCTAGTTGCAGAGCTTGAAAAAGAAGGAAAACAAGTTTTCCATGAAGTGACAACTTGGAGATGTGTCATTATTTGTTATAAGACAGATGGCTCTTATCACCTCATAATACATGTGATGCAAGATTCAGTAAATAGAAACTTTATAAGTTTCCTTGCATTGTGGAATAAATTCCCTGCAGTTAAATATTAGATAGTCTACTACAAAGACATTTCTCTGTGTTATCATTGTTGCTTAAACTAACTCTTGTTTGTTTTCTAAAAGTTATTCAGTACATGATTATTTATAAATGCTTTATTTCTTAAATATTACTATTAACAACAGCAACAAAATCCTTCTTATTCTTTGTTTTAGGGGCCACCAGGGCCTCAAGGGGAACCAGGGCCTCAAGGTACTCCAGGACCAAAGGTTAGATTTCAGTTCCTTTTAAAAAAAAATGTTGGTCTACACCAGGGGTGTCAAACTTGCTGGCTGGAGAATTCTGGGAGTTGAAGTCCACCAGTCCTAAAGTTGCCAAGGTTGGACATCCCTATTCTACCAATGGCCATTTGGTGGCACAATTATTGATCCATGTGAGTTATTCTGTTAATGACATCCTTTGAGAACTGATCAGATCAGTGATGAGTTTAGAAGATTAACGTGTAGAGGTATACAAGTAGCAGGCATCAGAATTTTGGGGGATAATTTATATATTTTAATTTATATGGTAATATGCATTAGGTTTCTTTATATGGTTACTTGGATTTTCTAAGAGGTTCTTAATAGCTATCTATTGAAGATCTAACAATTTACTTGATCGACAACAAAAACAACATAACTGAAGTGTAGCAAATGTTACTTTATACTCAACAGGATCTTCAGGAAGGGGGGCGTTGACTTGCTTGGATCTCCAAGATTGCCTTTGTTTAAAAGTTAGAGCTGGAAGATATTTAAATTAGATTAAAATGGGTGTTTTAATTCTGAAATATAAAATCATAAATTCAGGTAAGTGGACATGGAATTGCAGTCTGAAGAAACTGAGTGCTTTGACTAAAATATCCAGCTTTATTGACAGTTCTTCAGGCTTTAAGAATCACTATTATACTTACATGTAGTGCAAGAAAATAAAAGTTATTTTGTATAACTTAATTTGAACTGACATTCTTTATCCTAAATTATTCATTTTCTTTAATACTTTAGGGGGAGCTTGGCTTGCCTGGTCCACCTGGAGTTGATGGAGAGAGGGTATGTTTCAGGATTAGTGGATTCACTATGAAAGTGTTTGGCTGAATTTATTTTAAAATATGCTCCTCAAAAAAAATAAAGGGAACATTCAAATAACACATCCTAGATCTGAATGAATGAAATATTCTCATTGAATACTTTGTTCTGTACAAAGTTGAATGTGAAATTGATTGTCAATCAGTGTTGCTTCCTAAGTGGACAGTTTGAATTCACAGAAGTTTGATTTGCTTGGAGTTATATTGTGTTGTTTAAGTGTTCCCTTTATTTTTTTGAGCAGTGTAGAAAATTATTATTATGGCTACCGTTCTATATTTTATTAGCTGTAAATGCAGTTAATTAAGTAGTTAGTTAAAAGATTGAACTGAAATTGTCAAAGTTATTAAAATAATCAGAATCTTCAAGGACTTATGAGGACTTTATAAATATAGGCCTGTTTATTGCTATTTTGAACAAACATTACTGACAGAAATAAACAGAAAGAGCAATATTTTTACTTGTCAAACTTCTCTCTCATTTTGTGAGGCCCAGCAATCAAATGTAATTTATATTACAAAAGAAAATTAAACAAAGAAAGAAATTCTGGAAGTTAAAGTTAGAAATCAAAAGACAAGCAAAATAGAAAGGTGTCATTATTATCCCTTGAAATATTTGGGGTTGACTGAAGTTCAGGCAAGCTTTATCTGTATACAAATTTACTCTATCAGATATTCAAAATCATTTAAATGGGGTTGTGCAAAGTCTTCAAAGGAAGCTTTTCTGGAGACAGCTTGGTGTTTTTTTACAAAGCAGCAAGCTGTGAAAAAAAGATGTGGGTTTTTTCAGTAATTTATATTACTGAAATTTATATTATTATATAAATTATTATATTATATTATATTATTATATTCAGTAATTTATATTATTGCACACTTTACATTGTGCAAAAGCAAAGGATTTGCACAGCACTTCAGAATGCAGAGCCCTTAAATTTTCTGAACTATTTAGAGGTTTGGTACATAAGCCACCATAGAGTTAAACCATTGCAGAATTGAATGTATCTACATGCTATTAAGATGTCTTTGAAGACATCTTGCAGAAGTAAATATTGGAAGTTTCACTACAGGCTAGATCATCCAAGAAATAAATATTGAAAGTTCTACCAACAGGCTATATCATTCAAGAGTCTTGGTCTCATGACAAAAAGAGGCTTATGAACTGTAGGCTTGTAGTAGGAAAAAAAGAACCGTACAGAGCAAATAGCAAATAGTAATGCAAATATTTCTCTGGAACCTTGCTGAGAAGTGCAGTTCATCTTCTCTCAAAGTAAGTAATCCACTGAAAATTAATATATCCTCCCCAACCATTATTACCCAACACAACAATGCAGTAACACCGCCATCTTGTTTAGCTTCCTATCTGGTTCTTTATTAGCCATTCCACAGTTATGTTCTGAGATTACAAATTTGATCCAAAATGATAAATTTTGTGCAGGAAAGTGTTTGGTAACAGAATCTCGAGGAAATATTTTCCACTCTGAGAAATGTTGTTCTACTCTTTATCATCGGCATTTGATTGTAAGCAGGGCTTTCTTCCATAAGCACAATTTAATGTGTATCTGAGAAGTTCTGAAAACAAATCCTTTGAATTAAACCCCATCTACTTTTGCTTTTTATTACAGGGATTGAAAGGATCAAAGGGAGATCAAGGAAGCACTGGACTAGTAGGACAGAAGGGAGAGATTGGAGAAGTGGGCATGATTGGTTTACCTGTACGTCTGTATCTAATTTTTTTCATTTGACTTGTTTGGCAACCTCTAACACAGCATTTCTCATCCTTGACAACTTTAATATGCCTGGACTTCAACTCCCAGAATTCCCCAGCCAGTATGCTGGCTGGAGAAATCTGAAAGTTGAAGTCCATGCATCTTAAAGTTGCTAAAGTTAAGAAACACTGCTCTAACGACTCCATACCATTGAGTGACATCCCTAAGGGGGGATGAGTCAAATAGTTTTTATCTGTGTCAGATTTGGGATTTTAGGGAGACAAATATGCATGGAAACAGAAGTGGTCTTATTCCCATCATTAAAACAATCCTAAATCCAATCCTAGCTTACAATTGGGTCACTAAATTGTAATGATATTCCTCACTTATTGACCATTCATTTAGTGATTGTTTGACACTAAAACAGCACTGAAAAAATATTTCACAATTGTTTCTCAAAGGTGTAGCTGACCTAGCATCCCCCACAATCGTGTTTATGATTTGCAACTGGACCACAGTTCACAACATTCTGTGGATGTGTGATTGCCATTTGCAAGCCTCATAGTCCAACAAGCAAAGTCATTGGGGAAGCCAACAGGAAGTGGCAAGTTACGGTCATCTGATGTTGCATTTAATTACCCACGATGATTTGTTTAATGGTTGTAGCTGGTACTGACAGAACTGATGTTGTAAAGTCACTGCAGCCACATAACATCATGCTTAACAATCATGCTGCTTAATGATGCCGGGCCTTATTGTGGTCAGTAAGTGAGGATTGTCTTTACTATGGTTTTGATACCAAATACCTCCGAGACCGCCTCCTGCCACACGAATCCCAGCGACCGATTAGGTCCCACAGAGTGGGCCTTCTCCGGGTCCCGTCAACTAAACAATGTTGGTTGGCGGGCCCCAGGGGAAGAGCCTTCTCTGTGGTGGCACCGGCTCTCTGGAACCAACTCCCCCCGGAGATTAGAACTGCCCCTACTCTTCCTGCCTTCCGTAAACTCCTTAAAACCCACCTTTGCCGTCAGGCATGGGGGAATTGAAACATCTCCCCCTGGGCATGTTTAATTTATACATGGTATGCTTGTGTGTGTGTCTGTTAGTATATGGGGTTTTTAAATCTTTAAATATTTTAAACTTACTCAGATTATTTATGATTTGTTTTACTCTGTTGTGAGCCGCCCCGAGTCTTCGGAGAGGGGCGGCATACAAATCTAAATAATAAATAAATAAATAATAAATAAATAAATTGCAGTGGCAAATTTTTGCTTTTTTTTCTTTTTTTCTTTTTACTTTTTGCTTAACAACCAAGTGGTGGAATTTTCTCAGCATCTCCTCAGTGAAGTTTTTAGATAACAGTGGCAGGGATTTTGAGTGACCACTGTTTTTTCAGTATTTTGCTTCTCTAGAACAGTGTTTTCCAACCTTGGCAACTTGAAGGTATCTGGACTTCAACTCCCAGAATTCCCCAGCCAGCATTCGCTGGCTGGGGAATTCTGGGAGTTGAAGTCCAAATATTTTTAAGTTGCCAAGGTTGGGAAACACTGCTCGAGAGAGACAGCCATTGCTGCAAATCTCAATTTAAAGGCAGAAATCTTTGCCTCTCTTGTATTTTATTTTTAAGGCTCTGTTTTGGTAATCAGGTTTTTTTTTTAATTCTACTTCCTAATAAAGTCAATACCATCTGTGGAAGTTCCAAAAAGTAGTATGTAAGAAGCATACATTACACTCTCATTTTCCCCTCTTATTCCCCCCCCCCTTTCTCTATTCAAATTCCTGAGTTAATTGATTGGTTGGTTGGTTTGACACAAAATCTTTTCTTTTTGCAAATGTGCATCCTGCAATATAATTTGAGCACATTGTATTCCTGTGGCCCACCACCAGATATATCTATAGATATAAGGGGATTCTGAAAAAATGGCAGTGGGTGATACAATTTCTTAGTTGAAAAGCTGGAGAATACTTTGTATTAGGCTGCATCGGTAACTTTATTCCAGTTTAAAGAAGCTTTTAAAAGGTTATCTTCCAGATACATGTATATACTATATTGTTTATTATTTCCTCTTCAGAACCTTTCCAGCTAATCCCCCCAGTCTTTTTCAGGGAGGGACTTAGAAGATCTCAGAGTGAAATGCATGGTGGTGAGATAAACTTTTTGGCCAATTAACAGTGTTTCATACTTTTGTTTCATAACTTACAGGGCCCCAAAGGATTGAAAGGAGAGCAAGGAAACCCTGGAGCAATGGGACAGAAAGGAGAGATAGGAGAAATGGGCTTATCTGGTCCATCGGTATGGTCTGCCTTCAGTACAACTTGATTTTTTGTCAAAAAGTAGCTAATATAAGCCTGTTTATTATAGTAATCTGTAGAAGACTAAGCTGGGTATTTTAACTGCTGAATTCTATAGATCAGGAGCTTTTGAACTTTTGCTAAGGAAGCCTGAGAAACTATTACCAGGTTTTTCTTTTAGGGCATAAGTAGGCCGTGTGCTCAGCCTCCATAGTTATACAAATTGCTAGGACAGCCATCTTCGCAAGCTATTCCTCTTAATTATATTACACCTCTCTCTGTTTCTTCTTCGGACATTCAGCATATTCAGACCAGTGGTGAAATTCAAAAATGTTCCCTCCAGGTTCTGTGGGCGTGGCTTGGGGCGCGTGGCTTAGTGGGAGTCATGTAACTGGGTGGGCATGGCCCATGTAAAAAAAATTAGCATTTTTAACTACCAGTTCTGGTAATTTAAAAATACTTTTAAAAAGTTTTTAAAAGTTCCGACAATCAGCTGTGCCCACGGAATCTTTTTTTACCCTTTTAAAGCACTTTATTTTACTACTGTTTCTGGCAAAAAGGTAGTAAAAATGCTTTAAAATGTTTTTTTTTAAAGTTCCAACTATCACGCAGGCACAGCTGATGGTCGGAACCTTTTAAAACCTTTTTAAAAGCATTTTTTGCAATTCAGGTGAATCTTTCAGGTAGCATTTCACCCAAAATTCAGATACTATCCACTCAGCTCTCTTCCCAAGCCATTTGAAGCAGCGCTGTAGAAGCAAGGGGAAATATGTGAGATTTCCCCTGAACAATTTTTGCTTTTTGGACTGAGGGAAGCTTATTTGCCTTGCCTCCTAGCTATATGACAAGCGCCTGGGAAGTTAAAAGATCCAGGCAGTTCCAATGGGCATAAATATTTATTGCAAACCTTAGCTCTTTAGAAGAATCTGAACTACTAATGGACCAAGCAACTTGGCGGTAGATAAGAGTCAATGGAATTCAAGGTGGGCTGGACTTAGATCTCTTGTGGGTGCAAAGGGACTCAACTGACGATGATTGACCCCTCCTCAGGCTCAGTCTCGTCATCAGCTATGCTTCTCAAAGCCTGATTGGAGGAAGGATGAGGCCACAAATACTGTTTAGGGTATTTCTCACTGCCATTAGTGGCACAAAATCCTGAATATAACTTTGGATTATGTAAAAAACAAGGATAGTAATCTTAAGGCTAAGAATCATCTGAAACACATAGGTTGCCCATTTATCACTGAAGCTTTAGTTTGAAGCTTTTTAGATGAACTACTTAATACCCAAGGATAATTCGGTTCTACTACTGAGATGAAACTTCCAGAATCTATGCAATCCTGCCTTTAATGCCACTCTTTTTTTGTTTTAAGACAACAATTTTTCTTATAAATTGATATTGGCACCCAATTGAATTAAAGTCCACCCTTTCTTTCTCCTTCCTGTTCCAATATAAAATAAGGCCAGATTTGAGAGTAAAAAGTAATCAATATAAAATTTGGCACAACCATAAAAGGAACATTCCTCAATTCAGAAGATATTTTGAAATCATTTTTGTGACTTTAAAACTTATAAATGTCAGACATTTACAATATAAATTTGTTTACTTTGTTTATTTGTTTAACATACTGTATGTGGCTGTCCATCACAAATATATGAACAAGGCAGCTAACCATTAAAACAATAAATAAAATTATAAATAACGTATCAATACCAACAATCTTTCCAGTTTACATAAACAAGAAATGGGCTCATCCACATCCATTTACATGTATCATCTTTTTTTTTTAACCTGAAGACATTAATGGATATATACATGTGTATTGGATTTGGATGTATATAATACTAACTGTATTTGAATCACATATAGTGTTTTTTTCCTAGTAAATCAATTTTCAGTCAAAACCCTTGTTAGATATTACATTAGTACATTTTATACTGACTACTTTGGTTTTCCATTCTTCATATGTTAACGTTTTCATAAAAGTCACTACAAAGAGGAACTATGTTAAAAGTTTATATAAATATGTCAGTGTATTTGTAAATGATAATAAATCTTCTATCCTAGAGAGCCATAGGCCTTAAGAGGAGCGAAAGAGCTTCTTTGTGCAGCTATGGGATTTGACCAACCTCAATGTTGGTTCTAGTTGGCCAAAGAAACCAATAATTTGATTACTCCTAATCATCAAACCATCTTTAACATTCATTGTGGAGACATGACTCCCTTGCTGATAACAGTATATGTTAGAGAGGTTTTCCCAAACTATGTGATTATCTGGTTATGGATATAAGAGCAATCCTTTTTTATAAAAAAAACCCATCCTTCTGCTGAAGTCTAATTGGAAAATCAGCTAAAATAACACTTCCAGAGAAAACAAAGTGACTTGTCTTCCTTTATCTAGAATTAGAGGAAGATGCCTTAGCAGTTAAAGAAACTGAGCTTGCCAATTGGAAAGCTGTCGGCCTAGGTTCAAAACCTGAGCACTGTGTAACAGAGTGAGTTCCTGTTACGTGCTTCAGCTCCTGCCCACCTACCAGTTTGAAAGCATGCAAATGCGAGTAGATAAATAGGTACACTTTGGTGGGAAGTAATATCATTCTAGTTGCCACAGGACCACAGAAACTCTTATAACAATACTGGCTTTCTCGGCTAAGAAACAGAGATCAGCACTGCCCCCTAGAATCAGACACAACTGGACAGGGGACAACTTTATCTAGAACTATCCTCAGTTATCATTATTTATATTTCTTTTTACGGTATTTGCGGTATTTTTAGGGTATTGATGGACGTAAAGGAGAACCTGGGACACCCTGCGAGCAAAACCTTGTAAGTTGTCACCAATTGAACTATATACTTGTCAGATATCAAGTTACTATCAAAATATGCCAAGGTGTAAAATTACAGCCTTGTTATAAAAACAGCAGTCCAGTGTTCTGTAATAAACATATTTGTGTGCTTGTTTTGAGCATGTAATAATTAAGGTAGTTGGGGGGAAAAGTAAAATGTACAGTTAAAATGTAATTAAACTATACATAAAAGTATTAAAGTGTTCAGGGCATTTAAGAGTGTTTTCATATCTGGAATCAAGTCATTTATTTGGAAATTATTCATTTAAATTGGATGGCAAGGCTGCTTACAATCAAAAATAATTTAAGATCATAACATAAAGCTGGAGATTACAACCTGCCCAGAGATTGTACAACTACAATCTTTATGACTGTAGTTACCAGACACACTAAAGCAATAAGGCTTTAAGGTAGGAAACAGTAACTATCTGTTACTGCAAAATAGCACGAGGTTGTGGGATAAGGTTTCAAAAGTTTTGGTTAGAAAGAGCTTCAAGTTGCACAAGAAGCTAAAAGGCCACAAATTGCCCATCTCTGATGCAGTATTGCTTCACATGTATGAAATTCCTGTCTAGATTGTTGTATGCCATGATCATGCATTTCTTCTGCCGTCTGGCAGGCTTTATTGCTGAGTAGTAGAATTTGTATCGATTGAGTATTTCAGGAAAAATATACTCAGAAACAGAGTGTATGATATTATAGTAACATTGCAATTCTAAGAGAAGAGATGGGCACCCTTAAATCTGTAAAAAATTGATTGCATCATAGGGATATATTGCAGAAAACACTATATTATCCCCAGGCTCACTCTTTAGAAGAATAATTTTAAAATAGTTTTCCCATCTATAATTGCTGTGATTTTTCAATAATGACATCCTACTTTTCATTTTGAAGAGTTACCTGTCTTCATGTGTGGTTTCACAGTTCAGATTTGTAATGTCATTTACATATGCAGGTCATACCTGAACCAGGGCCCCCTGGTGTACCAGGTCTACCAGGTCCTATGGTAAGTGTTACCAAAATCTTCTTCTTGCACAAGTAGCTTGGCTAAGCTATTGACAACTCAGCAGTTTATGTGTACCGCCCCCCCCCCCCGCAACAAAGCATATCACTTTGAATTAAAAATAATAATCTTTGATTATCATTGCAAATATTTACAGATAGTCCTCGAGTTACATCCATTCATTCAGTAACCCTTCAAAGTTATGACATTAGTGGGTGAATGGCAGTTACAACAGATCCTCAAAAATCAGGCCATTGTAGTGATTATGTGATTAATTTTGGGGCACTTGGCAACCAGCCCACGTTTACAGCTGGTTGCAGGATCCCATGGTCACTTTCTCCTGTCCTGGGTCAACTGCTTCTACTTCAAGTCCCCCCTCCACCTGTCAGTGTCTCCTGCTGACCTTCACCATCTTCTTCCCTCCACTGCTGATCCATGTTCCAGGAGCTGGACAAGGATGCAACCTCAGGATATGTACAGTGAGTGCCAATGGAGCTTCATCTGTCAAAGAGAGCTCACCAGGTCCAGCCACAGAGGATTCAACAGAACATAGTCAGCAGAGCAGGAGAGCAGGCAGAGCTGACCCATCTTCTGTTTCCAGGAGCAATAGTCCATAGACCATGAAGAGAACAGTGCAATGGGCCAAAGAGGCAGCAGTAGCTCCTTGGGCAAAGATGGTAGTTGTTCAGGATGTGCTTTTTCTTTGATGGTGGAAATGAAAGAAGTAGTGGGATGTGGGCTTCACAAAGGCATTGCACATGTTCCTCAGCTCATTTTGAAGTGTTCTTAGGGAATTGGCCTACTGGCTTCAGGAAGTGGTGGCCGCAATCTCAGTATTAACAAAGCATATCCCACAGACCCTCTGTTTGCTCGGCCCAGCCTTCTTCCTGCAAGGCCTCAAAATGGGTTTGCAACTTCTGACCTGAGCTTAACTATTGTTTCATTTACTGATGGACATTCTAGTGCCAATTTGGATCATAACCCAAGGATTACTTGTACAATGCTTAAAGACCTTCCTGAATTAAATGATGGTAGAATGATACCATCAACATTTGGTAGCCAAACCCCCCTTTTAACATGTGTGTGGGGGGGTTGTTTTTTGTTTGTTTTGGGTGATTATGAAGACTTATGCATTAGCTTAGAAATACAGTGAACCCTCGAGTTTCGCGATCTCGATGTTCGCTAAACGCTATATCGCGAGTTTTCAACCCGGAAGTAAACTCCACCATCTACGCATGCGTGCCCTATGCGTAGATGGTGGAGTTTCGCCGGGCAGAGGCTTCCCTGGGTCTTCCCCCTCTTTCTCTATGTTGCTTCTTCCTCTCTCACACTCTCTTCCTCCCTCTCTCATCTTTCTTTCCTTCTCTCTCTTTCTCTATCTCTCCCCCTCTTGCTCTCGAGCGGGCGCCTAGCAGCTGATCTGCTCGGCAGCGCAGCAGCAGCGAGGAGCCGAAGATCTTCGGCTCCTCGCTGGTGCTGCGCTGCCGAGCAGATCAGCTGCTAGGCGGACGAAGGAACCTTTCCTGGGTCTTCCCCGCGGCCTCGGATCCTCGCTGATGCCCGCCCGCCGTTTGCCGCTCGCCCCCGTTCGGCGGCCGCACGTCCCGTTCGCCCGCCGCTCGCCTCATTCGCCCGCCGCTCCCCTCGTTCGCCCCCCACTCCCCTCGTTCGCCCGCCGCTCCCCTCGTTCGCCCCCCGCTCCCCTCGTTCGCCCCGCCGCTCCCCTCGTTCGCCCCCCACTCCCCTCGTTCGCCCGCCGCTCCCCTCGTTCGCCCCCCACTCCCCTCGTTCGCCCGCCGCTCGCCTCGTTCGCCCCCCACTCCCCTCGTTCGCCCGCCGCTCCCCTCGTTCGCCCCCCACTCCCCTCGTTCGCCCGCCGCTCCCCTCGTTCGCCCCCCACTCCCCTCGTTCGCCCGCCGCTCCCCTCGTTCGCCCCCCACTCCCCTCGTTCGCCCCGCCGCTCCCCTCGTTCGCCCCCCACTCCCCTCGTTCGCCCGCCGCTCGCCTCGTTCGCCCCCCACTCCCCTCGTTCGCCCGCCGCTCCCCTCGTTCGCCCCCCACTCCCCTCGTTCGCCCGCCGCTCCCCTCGTTCGCCCCCCACTCCCCTCGTTCGCCCGCCGCTCCCCTCGTTCGCCCCCCATTCCCCTCGTTCGCCCGCCGCTCCCCTCGTTCGCCCCCCACTCCCCTCGTTCGCCCACCGCTCGCCCCGTTCGCCCGCCGCTATCGAACTTGCTATCGAGCCTGCTAATGAAATCCAACCCGCAGCGGCCCTTTCCCTCTCCAGGCTGCGGGAGGGGTCCGGAGAACAATGCCTGGCGCCGCGCTCCCGGCTGGGCTTTTTTCCCCCATTTCCCCTCGGGTGGAATTTCAGACCCTCCGCCGGTTGGATTTCATTAGCAGGCTCGATAGCAAGTTCTTCCTCCCTTTAGAAAGCCCCGCAGCCTCCTCCGACCGGCGAGGCCGCCAGCGAGGACCCGCAAAGCCGCCGCCGCCGCAGCGAGGCCAAGCCGCCCGCTCCCACGGCAGGTTTACAAAGGCAGCGCGGCAACTTGGAGCACGGCACGCCCCGCAGCCCTCGCCTCGCCCGCCCCCGCCTGGCCGGCGCTCCGGCTACCCTCCCCCCGGTCGCCGTTTGCTGCTCGCCCGTTCACCTGCCCGCCATCAGGACCGCCGCGCACTAACTTGATGACGGCCAAGCCGTCCCAGATCGTGGGGAGAGGAGCTCTTTTCCAGCCAGGGGACGGCGAGGCCCTCCCAATGCCCCACGCTTGGAGCCGGAGTGAGGCCACTTCCGCCTCCGGATGAAGGCATCTCCTCAAACTCAAAGCCTGTATCCTGCCGCCCGGTTTACCCAGGACACGAGCGGCGAAGTGACTTGGAGGAATGGAAAGTCCAAATCGCCCGGTTTCAGTGGAGTTTCCCCGTTGCCCAGGGATTCCTTCGCCCGAACGGAGGTGGCTGTGGCTCACTTCGCCGCTCGTGTCCTGGGTAAACCGGATACAGGCTTTGAGTTTGAGGAGATTCCTTCATCCGGAGGCGGAAGTGGCCTCACTCCGGCTCCAAGCGTGGGGCATTGGGAGGGCCTCGCCGTCCCCTGGCTGGAGAAGGCCGTCATCAAGTTAGTGCGCGGCGGGGGGAGGGAGTTAGGAAAGTCCTACTTCTCCCCCCGCAGCCAAAAACTCGCAAGGTAAGCTTCGGGGCGGGGCGGGCGGGGCCCTTTTGTGCCAGTCGGGGAGGCGGCGGCGGCTGCAGCAGAGGCGGGCGGGGGAGGCCGGACCCCTCCCGCAGCCTGGAGAGGGAAAGGGCCGCTGCGGGTTGGATTTCATTAGCAGGCTCGATAGCAAGTTCGATAGCGGCGGGCGAACGGGGCGAGCGGTGGGCGAACGGGACGAGCGGCAAACGGCGGGCGGGCATCAGCGAGGATCCGAGGCGGCGGGGAAGACCCAGGGAACGTTCCTTCAGCCGCCCAACTCGCTGCTGCCGCGCTACCGAGCAGATCAGCTGTTGGGCGGCTGAAGGAACTTTCCCTTGGTCTTCCCCACCGCCCACACGCAAACTTCACCATCTGCGCATGTGCGGCCATGAAAAAATGGCCGCACATGCGCAGATGGTGTTTTTACTTCCGCACCGCTATATCGCGACAAATCGAGTTTCGCGAGGGGTCTTGGAACGGAACCCTCGCGAAACTCGAGGGTTCACTGTATAATTAAATATTTGTTAGCAGTTTTCCATGTATCTGAGAGATAAAATTAGGGGAACAGTTTTAAATACAAGATTCCTACATACCAAGGCAACAAACATTTAAAACTGTGGTTTTTTTAATATTGGGTATTGATAATAACATTAAGAGCGAATGAGTAATAGGGCCCCACAAATATCAATGTTCTCAGTGAGTATAAGTTCTCTTGGAAATGTCTAGAATTGGTTGGGGAAATTCGGCTTTGTAATACTGACATTTTGAGCACAAATATTTCAAATCTCCAATATTATTTTAGAATATTTTACAAATGAATGCTTGTTCTCTCTAGGGTCCTCAAGGAATACAAGGACATAAGGTTAGTCCTTAATAGCTAAACCTGAGACAATAGTACATGTATATATGTCATGCTAATGGCCATTATTGTAATGCATGGCATCACTTTGTTTTATTTATTTATAAAATTCTCAGAGGAATATCACTTTCTGAAATATTTTCCCTTCACCTCTTCATCATCCCTTCTATGAGTCTATAGGTTCTGCACATAGGCCACACTCTGTTCTCTCCACCCTTTAAAGTTGCTACTTGGAGACCCTAGATATGTATGTCTCAATAACAGTATACATGGAACTAAACTCTGCAGGCCACTTAGGGATCCGGTATTTATGACTAAGCTCTGTATCCTGTCCTGGGGCAGTGTTATAAATTACCTAAGAACATGACCTCAAAACTCACTTCCAGTTTTCAAACCCAGATGGTCTACAAAGACTGTTTGGAATAGTATTTAATGTTTAGTCTCTTCTGAAAAGGAATCAAAGCGTGGGCAAGTATTGTCTCAACAGTGAGGCTGTCCCAAAGAACAATGAGAAAACATCTTCTCATTCCACATAATCTTCTACTACACTGAAGCACCTTCAATGAGAGAAGGGACACAAGTGGATTACTAATATAAAAATCTGAACATTTTTTATTAGATGTAAACCCATAGCTTTAAAAATATCTTATTTTAAAATGTTCTATTTGTTATCTTACAGGGCCCTCAAGGAAGTCAAGGACAGAAGGTGTGTCATAAAAAAGTTTTAATCTATATATTGCTGAAACTGTCCTCTCTGTTTATCTGTTTGCAACCTTGAATGAGTTGAAACAGTGCATCATAGGGCAACCATTTTTGAATCAAGGTACCTTAAATCTGCTAACTTACAGAATGCATAGAAAATCTTGGGCCCATTTATTTCTGGGTGACTGAAATTTCAAAGATCTTCAGACCAGTTGTATTCGCATACTTGTCTCCGTTGCAGAATTGCCACAGGCAATTTCGAACATGAGATTTTGATTTCTGATACTCCTTGCCAACTTTCCATAAGCAACGTCAGCAGGAAGTTGGAAGTCACTCCCACTACTTTTTTGCCTGCACATGATCAATCTTTTTACCTCTATATTGATAAAGACAAAAACAGTTCATTTTATAACTGTAGAGTAGATCTTGAATGAAAGAAGAAAACCATAGGCATTGAGAAATTAATTTATAACAGAACATTTGAAGAAAAAAGTAGGTTGACTGTACAAGTATAAAATATTTTATTTAGATGATCAGTTTCAATTTTGGATTTAGAAGGTGGAATCAATAAGTTTGTTTCTTTGATAAAACAACTTTTGCAATACGTTTTAGAGACATTTTTTCAAGAAGAATATGGAAACATTTGCCTAAATCAGGAAGATTCAAACTGGGGGAATATATTACAAAAAATCCCAATTTTAAACCCTGTTCTAATGCAAATACCCCAAAATCGCTATGTGTTTAGCATTTTTTTTTAAAGCAAGCATCAGGTACAAGCATCTCATTGTACTTACAAAGAAGTCTTTGGTCAGGAATAAAAGTGTTTGCAAATTCTTCTATTTTTTTTTTCTAAAGAAGGCTTTCAGTTCTACACCACTAGGGAGCCCGACTTACATTTGTTTATTTCCTAGTAAACAGTCTTGAAATTTTGAAAAAACTAACAAACATTGTGGAATGACTTTCTCTCTTAGGTGTAAGTTGAACATTGATTTATACAGGAGTTTCTTTACTAAGGGTTTTTTAGTTGCTTTAGTATTGGATTGTTACATGCTGTTTTTATCACTGTTGTTAGCCTCCCTGAGTCCACGGAGAGGGGCGGCATACAAATCAAATCAAATAAATGAATGAATGAATGAATGAATGAATAAATAAATAAATAAATAAATAAATAAATAAATAAATAAATAAATAAATAAATAAAATACATACATACATACATACATACATACATACATACATACATACATACTGACTATATGGAAATTATTTTGTTGCTTTTTTGTTGAGGGAAAGTGTGTTTAGTTTAAGTGAGAACAAAATATTAATTGGCATGAATTATGTTCAAAAGTAATTTTTCAAGGTGTACATTGTTTTACTGTAATAGGATGAGGAAAAGTGCAAATTCTTTTCCTCTAATGAAGAATGTCCTTTTTTCTCTCTTTCCATTCAATTGTGTCTGATTCTCAGAGGCTGTCTGAACTGCAGTTTTTTTGGAAAGCTATTTTTTCTCCCCCAAGAAGTAATTTATCATTATTTCCTTCCTAAGGCTGAGTGGGAGTGACTGGCCCAAAGTCACACAACTGGTTTTGTGCCTAAGGCAAGCTAGAACTCACATTCTCCCACTTTCTAGCCTGATGCCTTAACTGCGGCACCAAACTGGCTCTCAGAAGATAGAATGAGTTAGAACAGTGACGACGAACTTTTTTTTCTTTGGGTGCCAAAAGAACATGTGTGCGTGTTATCGTGCATGCGTGAGTGCCCATACCCATAATTCAATGCCTTGGGAGGGCAAAAACAGCTCCCACCTCCAGAGGCCCTCTGGAGGACGGAAATTGCCAATTTCCCAATTTCTGGTGGGCCCAGTAGGCTCATGTTTCGCCCTCCCCAGTTTCCAAAGGCTTCCCTGGAGCCAGTGGTGGGTAAAAGCTCCATCCCCCATCCCCCCCGAGGCTCCCTGGAAGCCAAAATCACCCTCCCAGAGCCACAAATCAGCTGGCTGGGACACATATAATTTAATTTAATTTAATTTATTAGATTTGTATGCCGCCCCTCTCCGAAGACTCGGGGCAGCTCACAACAACGATAAAAACAATATTATAATGGCACAAATCTAATATTAAAAATAACTAAAAACCCTATCATAATTAAAAACCAAACAGCACATACATACATGTTGGAGCTGAGCTAGGGCAACGGCTTGCGTGCCAGCAGATATGGCTTTGCATGCCACCTGTGGTACGCGTGCCATAGGTTTACCATCACTGAATTAGAAGAATGGCAACTTTTCTTAAAGAATGCACCATCTCACCTTTCCCTTGAGAAACATGGGTGCCAGGCAAATGCAACTGGTTTATAAGGCAGACATAAAGCAGGTTATTAAATAGCATGTGATTATTTGAAAGCCTAATCAAAATACTTGTTTTCCTTTAAGGGCTCAGATGGGTCAAAGGGTTCAAAAGGTGAAAGTGGCCATAAAGGTGAAAAAGGACCCCTTGGGCCACATGTGAGTAACAGAGTCTTATGAACCCCGCCCAGGGAAGCAGAGGAGATATCCCAAACTTTCCTGATCATGTTCATTTTCTATAGGGTCCTCCTGGCACTCCTGGACTTATTGGTTTACCTGGTACCAAAGGAGACAAGGTAAGAACTGAATGATGTTGTTTTTTTTAAAAAAGATCATTAAAAGGCATCGTTCATTTTTAATGTGATATAAAGTCACTTAAATTTTGCATTTATTTAGTATACCATAACAGATGAAATCCTTCTGTCATGCAAGCCGGGGGGGGGGGGCGCAGTGGTTAGAGTGCAGCACTGCAGGCTACTTCAGCTAACTGCTAGCTATAGTTCAGCAGTTCAAATCTCACCACTGGCTCAAGTTAACTCAGCCTTCCATTCTTCCGAGGTGGGTAAAATGAGGACCCAGATTGTTGAGGGCAATATGCTGATTCTGTAAACTGCTTAGAGAGGGCTGTAAAAGCACTGACTCTCATATATTACAGTCAGAAAAAGGTGGTGCTGGGGGGACAAGATAGTTATTCCCCCCATGCCTGGTGACATTGTATTACTGAAACCTGGCTGGGCCCGGAGGGAGGTGTTCCTCTCTCTGAAATTTTCCCAGACGGGTTTCAGATATGGCATCAACCTCGACCCCAGAGAAGGGGGGGAGGAGTGGCTATTATAGCCAGGGAGAGCCTTTGCCTGCGTAGGCTCATTGCTCCGGAAATTGCGGGTTGCGAGTCTCTCTTGCTGAAGTTGGACTTAGGGGTTCAGGTGGGCTTATTTCTCACGTACCTGCCTCCCAACTGCGTGTCAAAAGCCCTGCCTGTGCTACTCGAGGAGGTAGCCGGGTTGGCGGTGGAGTTCCCCGGACTCATTGTCCTGGGGGACTTCAACCTGCCGTCACTCGGCGAAACCTCTGGGTTGGCACAGGAGTTCATGGCCACCATGACAGCCATGGACCTGACTCAAGTAGTACAGGGTCCGACTCACGAGGGAGGGCACGCACCTGACATGGTATTCCTTTCCGAGCAATTGAGTAATGGTCTGAGTCTAAGGGGCTTAGAAGCATTGCCTTTGTCATGGTCAGACCATTTCCTACTACGGCTTGACTTCCTGGCTCCAATCCTTCCCCGCAGGGAGGCGGAACCAATGGAGATGTTCCGCCCCAGACGCCTGATGGACCCAGAGGGCTTTCAGACGGCGCTTGGGGTTATTCCAGAGGCACTCATCCACAGTTCGGCGGAGTCTCTTGCGGAGGCCTGGAATACGGCTGCTGCGGAGGCTCTTGACCAGATTGCGCCTTTGCGACCTCTCCGTGGCGCTAGACCCTGTAGAGCCCCATGGTTCAACGAGGAGCTCCGGGAGTTGAAACGCCAAAAGAGACATCTAGAGAAGCGATGGAGGAAGAGTAGGTCTGAATCTGATCGAACACTTGTAAGAGCTTTTATTAAGACTTACAAAGTGGCGCTCAAGGCGGCAAGATGCGCGTACCATGCCGCCTTGATTGCATCAGCGGAATCCCGCCCGGCCGCTCTGTTTAGGGTGACCCGCTCCCTTCTTAACCAGGGGGGAGTTGGGGAGCCCTTGCAGAGTAGTGCTGAGGAGTTTAACAAGTTTTTCGCTGATTAAGTCGCTCAGATCCGGGCCAACCTCGACTCCAATTGTAAAACAGAGTCGACTGACAACGAGTCAGTCGAGGTGACTGGGGCACGTACTTGTCCACCTGTCTGGGAAGAGTTTGATCTGGTGACACCTGATGAAGTGGACAAGGCCATTGGAGCTGTGAGTTCCGCCACCTGTCTACTGGATCCATGTCCCTCCTAGTTGGTCTCGGCCAGCAGGGAGGTGACACGGAGCTGGGCCCAGGAGATTACCAACGCTTCCTTGGGGAGGGGAGTTTTTCCATCACTCTATAAAGAAGCGCTTGTGCACCCCCTCCTCAAGAAGCCCTCCCTGGACCCAGCCGTACTTAACAACTATCGTCCAGTCTCCAACCTTCCCTTTATGGAGAAGGTTGTCGAGAAGGTGGTGGCACTCCAACTCCAGCGGTCCTTGGAAGAAGCTGATTATCTAGGTCCCCAGCAGTCGGGTTTCAGGCCCGGTTACAGCACGGAAACCGCTTTGGTCGCGTTGATGGATGATCTCTGGCGGGCCCGGGACAGGGGTTTATCCTCTGTCCTGGTGCTCCTCGATCTCTCAGCGGCTTTCGATACCATCGACCATGGTATCCTTCTGGACCGGTTGGAGGGGCTGGGGGTGGGAGGCACTGTTCTTCAGTGGTTCTCCTCCTACCTCTCTGGCCGGTCGCAGTCGGTGTTAGTGGGGGGTCAGAGGTCGGCTCCGAGGTCTCTCCCTTGTGGGGTGCCTCAGGGGTCGGTCCTCTCCCCCTTGCTATTTAACATCTACATGAAACCGCTGGGTGAGATCATCCAAGGACATGGGGTGAGGTATCATCAATATGCCGATGATACCCAGCTTTACATCTCCACCCCATGCCCAGTCAACGAAGCAGTGGAAGTGATGTGCCGGTGCCTGGAGGCTGTTGGGACCTGGATGGGTGTCAACAGACTCAAGCTCAACACGGATAAGACGGAGTGGCTGTGGGTTTTGCCTCCCAAGGACAATTCCATCTGTCCGTCCATTACCCTGGGGGGGGAATTATTGACCCCCTCAGAGAGGGTCCGCAACTTGGGCATCCTCCTCGATCCACAGCTCACATTAGAAAACCATCTCTCAGCTGTGGCGAGGGGGGCGTTTGCCCAGGTTTGCCTGGTGCACCAGTTGCGGCCCTATCTGGACCGGGATTCATTGCTCACAGTCACTCACGCCCTCATCACCTCGAGATTCGACTACTGTAACGCTCTCTACATGGGGCTACCTTTGAAAAGTGTTCGGAAACTTCAGATCGTGCAGAATGCAGCTGCGAGAGCAGTCATGGGCTTACCTAGGTATGCCCATGTTTCACCATCACTCCGCAGTCTGCATTGGCTGCCGATCAATTTCCGGTCACAATTCAAAGTGTTGGTTATGACTTTTAAAGCCCTTCATGGCATCGGACCAGAATATCTCCGAGACCGCCTTCTGCCGCACGAATCCCAGCGACCGATTAGGTCCCACAGAGTGGGCCTTCTCCGGGTCCTGTCAACTAAACAATGTCGGTTGGCGGGCCCCAGGGGAAGAGCCTTCTCTGTGGCGGCCCCGGCTCTCTGGAACCAACTCCCCCCGGAGATTAGAACTGCCCCTACTCTCCCTGCCTTCCGTAAAGTTCTTAAAACCCACCTTTGTCGTCAGACATGGGGGAACTGAAACACCTCCCCCGGCCATGTACAATTTATGTATGGTATGTTTGTGTGTGTGCTTGTTAATATAGTGGGGTTCTTTTTAAAACTATTTTAAATACTTAAATTTATTGAATCTATTTGGATTTGTACGATTGTTTATATTTTTGTTGTGAGCCGCCCCGAGTTCGCGGAGAGGGGCGGCATAGAAATCTAAATAATAAATAAAATAAATAAATAAATAGATAGGTCTTCAACATCTTGCAGAAGGCGGGAAGAGTAGGGGCAATTCGAATCTCCGGCGGGAGTTGATTCCAGAGGGCCGGGGCCACCACAGAGAAGGCTCTTCTCCTGAGTCCCGACAAACGGCATTGTTTAGTCGATGGGACCCGGAGAAGGCCAACTCTGTGGGACTTGATTGGCCGCTGGGATTCGTGTAGCAGAAGGAGGTCCCGGAGGTATTCTGGTCTGATGCCATTTAGGGCTTTTATAGGTTATTACCAGCACTTTGAATTGTGACTGGAAACTGATCAGCAACCAGTGCAGGCCGCGGAGGGTTGGCGAAATGTGGGCTGATCTTGCAAGCCCCACGATAGCTCTCGCGGCCGCATTCTGCACAATCTGAAGTTTCTGAACACTTTTCAAAGGAAGCCCCAATTGCTTTATTTTTGCCATACTAAAATGACCGATGAGCATAAAGTTATGCTGAATAAGGGTTTGCATTGCCCTAGTACAGTACATGGAAATTAGTAGGAGATAGATAGGATATTGCTTAATTTTCCCATTGAGGCTAAACCTACTAACACACCCAGATTCGGTATTTTTAAAATATAAATTGTAGAGATAACGTAACCCAATTAATGTGCCATTCCACCATCATCTTATCAATGTTTTCTATTTCTCCTTTTTAATAATGCAGGGAAAGCCGGGGGAACCAGGATTGGATGTAAGTAATCAATAATTTACCTACACGGTGTCATTAGTATGTCACCAAGTAATATATGAAATAATTCAGATCCAGGTTCCCCAACTTTCTGTCTTTGTGAACTGGTGAGGAGGGGGAGGATTATGCATGAGTGGCCAGCAAGCACACATATGTGCAGCTCCATTTACACAAGTGGTGTACACGCGCATCCATTACTCATGCAAATGGAGTGTGCCGCCACACACTTGACCTTTGCTTGTGCAAGTAGGGATGCATGCACTCTGGCCTGGTATTTCCATGGTCCAATTGCAAATAGGCCAGAGGTTGGGGATCCCTGATTTAGACAACCAATGGTTTGGTTAACAACTGTTTTGTTTGCTTAATGATTGCAGATTTGTTTAAGGACCACTGCAAAAAAGCTTATAAAATTAGGCCGTTGCATGACTGACCTTTTTTATAGCCATCATAACATATGACCATATTAGGCAAATTTCCTTATGTTCGTATGTTGAGGAATTCCTGTAATGCAATCAACACCAGAACCGTTTGTTGTTATAGAAATGACTAGTATATACTAGTCTGTAAAAGTAAAAAGTTGGTTTGATGTTACTAGCTTATTCTACTGCACCAAAGGGAGTAGAGGTCAATGCCTTTTCTTTCTTTCCCCTCTCTTTTCTACACCTTTCTTTTTCCTTTTCCCTTCCCTAACTTTTCTATTATTTTCTTTTGCATTTTTCTATTTTATATTATAAATAATAAAAAAGACCAGAACTAAAAAAGCATCAAATGATTCAAAGTATAGATTGTGCAAAGAAGCGGAAGAAACAATACATCCTATACTCAGCTCATGCAAGATCACATAAACTGATTATGAACAATGATGTAATATACTTGTCAAAATGATTCCCTGGAACATCTGTAAAATACCATGTGCCTGTAATAAAAAAGCTGCTAGCTTTAAAAAATGGTCAAAAATTAGCAGGTTAAAATATTGTGGGATTTCTTAATACAAGCAGATATAGTTTTGGTTCATAACACACCAGATTGAACTGAAGTTGAAAAGTAGAAAGCTTGGACAACTGATGTGGTAATACTAGGGAATATTGGAACAAGACAAAGATTGGAGATCACAAAATATCAAGATTTGAAAATTGAAATTGGAAGATTATTGTGTGAACCAGCTGTGGTGGTTATCAGCATACTGGGTTCCATACCAAAAAAATCTTGGACAGCACTTAGAAAACCTGTACATTGACAAAACTTTAATGATTGGATCTGCACATACACTAACTACACCAATAGATTACAACATCCTAATTCTATAATCTCTCCACTTTGTGAGTGGGGATGGGAGGAAGGGTCAAGCAAGAGAATTTTTCTGCCTTTAGAAATTGCTTGCTTTTTCCTTCTCCTTAGAGCAGAGAATGGAGAGAAAGACACTACTACAAGCTGTTTTGGTAGTACACTCATGGCTCCCAGCATAGGCTGTGGCCCATTTGTTTTGTTTTCAGTGTGTACTAGATAGTAAGTAGGCACTTGAGCCCTCCCAAGGCAGGAGGGTGTTTAAGAAGCAAACAAAAGTCAAAAGTGTGAAACTGAGTGGTCTTGTCTCTTTCCAGCCAGAATACACAATCAAGCTCACCTAATTTCACATTTTAGCAATCACTTAGGTTTGAAACAAGGTTGCTGGTCTCAATTAAGATTGTTAGGCAAGAACTATCTGTCCTATTTACAATAACTTTGTCCTTCAGCTGAAGTTTTGAAAAAAAAGAGCAGTCCTAAAGTAGGTCATTCACTTCTGTTTTATAAATAAAAGACATAAACTGGAAGATAGCCAGATGTCTGAAATTAAGTCTTTCAGGTTTTCTGTTTGCTGAATTACAGTGGCTATCAGTCATAGTTCCTGAGTAAATTAAAAACTGAACTCTAAACTACACATGGTTTTCAATCATAGATATCAGCCTTCTTCATATGGTCCCTATCATAAGGATGTCATAATACAGTGCTGTTGTAATGTTCAGTTAGTTTGAGTTCTGTGCCATCTAGTGGCTTCTTAACAGATTTGGATATTATACACTTCAGAACTCCTATTAAGTGTATAACTCTGTGTGTGTGTGTGTGTGTGTGTGTGTGTACACACACGCGTGCGCACATGGCCACATCTCTGGGTATGCAACCTTGTGCACATACACATCAACACAAAAAACGTTTCTCCTTCCTTCTGAGAATGATTCTTGGCTATACTTCCTTGTTATCTTTTGCTTTATGATTAATGTTATTCTTGTGTATTTGACTCTAAATGCTGCCCTCTTATTTTTCTAGGGTTTTCCTGGTCTCCGAGGAGAAAAAGGAGAAAAAAGTGAAAGAGGAGAAAAGGTTGCTGTCATTTCTATTTCTCTGAATTAGAAGTTCCTGTCTTGTTTTCAGTTCTTCAAAAAAGCTCTCTCTGCACCTTTATTCTCCCATATAATCTAAATGGGATTAAGCATGGACAGATAATTTATCATATTATATTCTAACAAGGCAGAATCTATTTTGTACACATATTACCCTTTACCACAATGACCGACTCGACATACTTAATTTAAACAATTCACATAATTAAAATCATGTGGCTGCACATTTTGTACTGGAAAACTTAAATTTTAAATACACAAAAACACATTTTACTACTTTTCTATTTTATTCCCATTCTTTCATAAAACATCTCTGTTCTAGGAAATTGTCTAATCAAATATATATAAAGTTAAATCCTCTTCCTTGACATGTTAATTTTCCACATATTTGTATAAAAAACATTTAAGATTCAATATACTGTAAATCATTTATTTATTTATTTATTTATTTATTACTTAGATTTGTATGCCGCCCCTCTCCGAAGACTCGGGGCGGCTCACAACATGTAAAAACAAATCATAAGCAATCAGACAAATTTAAAATATTTAAATATTTAAAAAACCCCATATGCTAACAGTCACACACACAGACATACCATGCATAAATTAAACGTGCCCAGGGGGAGATGTTTCAGTTCCCCCATGCCTGACGGCAAAGGTGGGTTTTAAGGAGTTTACGGAAGGCAGGAAGAGTAGGGGCAGTTCTAATCTCCGGGGGGAGTTGGTTCCAGAGGGCCGGGGCCGCCACAGAGAAGGCTCTTCCCCTGGGGCCCGCCAACCGACATTGTTTAGTTGACGGGACCCGGAGAAGGCCCACTCTGTGGGACCTAATCGGTCGCTGGGATTCGTGCGGCAGGAGGCGGTCTCGGAGATATTCTGGTCCGATGCCATGAAGGGCTTTAAAGGTCATAACCAACACTTTGAATTGTGACCGGAAATTGATCGGCAACCAATGCAGACTGCGGAGTGATGGTGAAACATGGGCATACCTAGGTAGGCCCATGACTGCTCTCGCAGCTGCATTTTGCATGATCTGAAGTTTCCGAACACTTTTCAAAGGTAGCCCCATGTAGAGAGCATTACAGTAGTCGAACCTCGAGGTGATGAGGGCATGAGTGACTGTGAGCAATGAGTCCCGGTCCAGATAGGGCCGCAACTGGTGCACCAGGCGAACCTGGGCAAACGCCCCCCTCGCCACAGCTGAAAGATGTTGTTCTAATGTGAGCTGTGGATCGAGGAGGACGCCCAAGTTGCGGACCCTCTCTGAGGGGGTCAATAATTCCCCCCCCAGGGTGATGGACGGACAGATGGGATTGTCCTTGGGAGGCAGAACCCACAGCCACTCCGTCTTATCCGGGTTGAGCTTGAGTCTGTTGACACCCATCCAGGCCCCAACAGCCTCCAGGCACCGGCACATCACTTCCACCGCTTCGTTGACTGGGCATGGGGTGGAGATGTAAAGCTGGGTATCATCCGCATATTGATGATACCTCACCCCATGTCCTTGGATGATCTCGCCCAGCGGTTTCATGTAGATGTTGAATAGCAGGGGGGAGAGGACCGACCCCTGAGGCACCCCACAAGGGAGAAACCTAGGAGTCGACCTCTGGCCCCCCACTAACACCGACTGCGACCGGCCAGAGAGGTAGGAGGAGAACCACTGAAGGACAGTGCCTCCCACTCCCAACCCCTCCAGCCGGTGCAGAAGGATACCATGGTCGATGGTATCGAAAGCCGCTGAGAGGTCAAGGAGCACCAGGACAGAGGATAAACCCCTGTCCCGGGCCCGCCAGAGATCATCCATCAACGCGACCAAAGCGGTTTCCGTGCTGTAACCGGCCCTGAAACCCGACTGCTGGGGACCTAGATAATCGGCTTCTTCCAAGGACCGCTGGAGCTGGAGTGCCACCACCTTCTCGACAACCTTCCCCATAAAGGGAAGGTTGGAGACTGGACGATAGTTGTTAAGTTCGGCTGGGTCCAGGGAGGGCTTCTTGAGGAGGGGGCGCACAAGCGCTTCTTTATAGAGTGATGGAAAAACTCCCCTCCCCAAGGAAGCGTTGGTAATCTCCTGGGCCCAGCTCCGTGTCACCTCCCTGCTGGCCGAAACCAACCAGGAGGGACACGGATCCAGTAAACAGGTGGCGGAACTCACAGCTCCAATGGCCTTGTCCACTTCATCAGGTGTCACCAGATCAAACTCTTCCCAGACAGGTGGACAAGTACGTGCCCCAGTCACCTCGACTGACTCGTTGTCAGTCGACTCTGTTTTACAATTGGAGTCGAGGTCGGCCCGAATCCGAGCGACTTTATCAGCGAAAAACGTGTTAAAGTCCTCGGCACTACTCTGCAAGGGCTCCCCAACTCCCCCCTGATTAAGAAGGGAGCGGGTCACCCTAAACAGAGCGGCCGGGCGGGATTCCGCTGATGCAATCAAGGCGGCATGGTACGCACATCTTGCCGCCTTGAGCGCCACTTTGTAAGTCTTAATAAAAGCTCTTACAAGTGTTCGATCAGATTCAGACCTACTCTTCCTCCATCGCTTCTCTAGACGTCTCTTCTGGCGTTTCAACTCCCGGAGCTCCTCGTTGAACCATGGAGCTCTACGGGGTCTAGCGCCACGGAGAGGTCGCAAAGGCGCAATCCGGTCAAGAGCCTCTGCTGCAGCCTCGTTCCAGGCTTTCGCAAGAGACTCTGCCGAACTGTGGACAAGTGCCTCTGGAATAACCCCAAGCGCCGTCTGAAAGCCCTCTGGGTCCATCAGGCGTCTGGGGCGGAACATCTTAATTGGTTCCGCCTCCCTGCGGGGAAGGATTGGAGCCAGGAAGTCAAGCCGTAGTAGAAAATGGTCTGACCATGACAAAGGCACTGCTTCTAAGCCCCTTAGTCTCAGACCATTACTCAATTGCTCGGAAAGGAATACCATGTCGGGTGCGTGCCCCCCTTCATGAGTCGGACCCTGTACTACTTGAGTCAGGTCCATGGCTGTCATGGTGGCCATGAACTCCTGTGCCAGCCCAGAGGTTTCGCCGAGTGACGGCAGGTTGAAGTCCCCCAAGACAATAAGTCTTGGGAACTCCACCGCCAACCCGGCTACCTCCTCGAGTAGCACAGGCAGGGCTTTTGACACGCAGCTGGGAGGCAGGTACGTGAGAAATAAGCCCACCTGAACCCCTAAGTCCAAATCATAATATCCATAGTTCTGTTAAACCAGCATTTTTATTTTTCCACATTGTAAGCCCTTCATTACAGGTTACAGATTTAATTTAGACTTGGCAGCACAGCATCAAAGCTACCCATGATACCCAGATTTGAATAAAACACTTTAAGAAGTCATAATCTCCTAGCATTGCCAACTCAGCATATAAGTATGCTGATTTTTTTGAAATTTTGGGCATTCTTTGTTTATTGTTTGTTTATTGGTGACCTGAAAAAGTTGCTAATCTTAACCTAAACCAGGGGTGTCAAATTTAAGACCAGGGGGCCAGATCCATCCTGTGGGATGCTAAAATCTGGCATTTTATTCCCATACCTTCTTAAAAAATATTTGCTCTTCTCTGCCCTGGAAACAGCAAAGAATCGGCCTGCAGTATCTCTGCAAGTGAAAATGGAGTTTTGAGGGCTACAGACAGCCCTCTGGAGCTCTGTTTTCGCTGACAGAAGATTACAGGAGGCTGCCCAGGCCAAAAATGGAGCTCAGAAGCCCATTTTCATTGGCAGAGTGCTTTGGTCACCACAAGGGTATACGACATGAGTGATGTTGAGTTGGCCACGCCTCCCAAGCCCCCCCCCAGGTCAGACACATCCCTGATGTGGCCCTCAATGAAATTGAGTTTGACACCCCTGTTCTAAACTTTTATTAGGTACATAATGTCATATATATGCAAGTCCTCTATAGTAAGAGAAGCCATCTTAATTTTTATTGAGCTAATTTCTTGGATCCCTGCTTTGTATCCATTATTTATATCAGTCAAATGTTTCTATAGGAAAGGTCTAAAGGGGCGTACATAAGTGCACTGGTGTGCCTTTCGTCCCCTGTCCAATTGTCTTTCCTTTCTCTCACTTATCATATATATTTTCTTTCTTTCATATATCCTCTCCTCTAAGTTCACTTTACCCTTATATATATTACTACATGCCTATTTTTCTTCCTATGTATTTGTGTATTGGACAAATGAATGAATAAATAAATAAATAAATAAAATGTCAGTCATTTAATGCAAATAGACAAAGCATTCTATTATGCAAAAGTTAAGAACAACTAGGTACTAGCTGAAGGTTGAGACATTTGTCATTCAAATTCTTTAAGAATATATGTGTCTTTTTATTTTAATGTCAACAGGGAGAAAGAGGATTGCCGGGCAGAAAAGGAGCAAAAGGACAAAAAGGAGAACCAGGCCCTCCTGGATTAGATCAGCCTTGCCCAGTGGTATGATTTTATTGGGGAGAGTGGAATATTCTCATTGTGTTTGAAAACTTTAGTATAAACTATTTCAAAACATTTTGGAGAGGCAGGCTGTTTGGAACAAATTGTCTAAGTGAATGCTAATGCTTCTGATCATTGGCCTTTCTTATGCCACGCTAGAATGTGCTTTTATTCCCTAATATTGAACAGATGGCTAAAAACATCTCACAAGCCATCCTAAAAGCCACACTCCTCCCTGTCATTTTAGGGCAATATCACAAAATATAAACAGAAAAACAGAAAAAAAAAAAAAACCCCAGAAAGGCCTTTGCTGCCCCTCTTGTCACCTGTCAGTTTTATCCTGACTGTCCTGAAGCCTATATAGCAAAGGTTTGCAGCTAGCAGGTTATGGTCAGCTTCAGAGTCCCTTGGCTGTGGCTTCTAATTTTGGTCACATCACCAAAATGTAATTTCCAATGACTGCCATTATTGTGGTTCCCTACACCTGCTCTGCCAAAATAAGGATGGCAGGAGTAGGAGGCCTCTGCAGGTCAAACTGTTTTTAATGTTCACTCTTTAAAACACCCAACGCCCCCCAAATGTAGGTCTTTGAGAGGAAATGGAACAGCTTGCCTTCCTTCTGCCCCTGTTTCCTCCCTTTAAAACAAAACAAAACAAAGCAAAAGTTAGGGTTGAAAGAAATTGGGCAGCTCCATTAGGTCACAATACTTCATCACTGGGTGTCTTCTTCTTGGGAGGTTGACCAGCTAAAAGATTTCAGTCAACCTCTGATTTTTTCTTTTATTTTTGTTCCTCCTTCCTTTCCTATTAACCTTCTCTCCATTTTCAATTAACAGTTCATTTTTAAAGGGGAGCCAGGTTTACCAGAACTGGATGGTGTGGAAATGCTCTGTCCTTTGGTACAGTATCTTTCTCTTCCTTCCTCCTCCTGCATGACTTTTTCTGCTTGCATATTCCTATTTTCCCCCTTCCTCCCAGCCTGAGTATATATTTTGTAGCATTAAAGAGATAAATGTAGGTTCTCAAGCAACACAGTCACAGTCTCCTTAGCATTCCAAACAAAAGCGAGGCATGGTGAAGGGTTCAGTTTGAGTCTCTGGTTTCTCCATTTAAAAAGATACCAAGACGCAGAAACCTGAATCATAGAATTTAGAAAACTATGTCAAATTAGAAGTCTCATGCCGATTCCGTACATTCCCAAGATCTATCTATTATATATAATTTTTGTTCCACACCTTTCTCAAAATCTTTCATTTGGGATTTCTGTACTCTATCTTAAAAGACTTTCAAAGTTTGGATCCGCATCCTACTACTCTGAGTCTAGGAAACAAAATTCTGTAACACAGCCAGTCACAAAAGCAAGTTACTTGTTTTCTGTATGTTTTAAATGTTTTAAGAGCAGAATCTGCTAGACTACAAGAACATCTGAACAAGTTGACTTGTGATTTCACACAAAATGTTTAATTGACAGGTTATATGTTGCTGCTGTGATAAAAATATACAGATCTGTGTTTTAGCAACAATATACGGCAAAGCTCTGAACAAGGGGACACAATCTGAAGTTAGTTGGGGGAAAGATCAAAAGCAACATGAGAAAATATTATTTTACTGAAAGAGTAGTAGATCCTTGGAACAAACTTCCAGCAGACGTGGTAGATAAATCCACAGTAACTGAATTTAAATATGCCTGGGGTAAACATATATCCATCCTAAGATAAAATACAGAAAATAGTATAAGGGCAGACTAGATGGACCATGAGGTCTTTTTCTGCCGTCAGACTTCTATGTTTCTATGTTTCTATGTAAAGCGTTCATAATCTATGGCTATTTTTCCTTTCGGTTAATATTAAGGGTTCCTTGATTCCTGTGGTACTCGCTTTTCCTTTCTTCACTATCTTTATTTTGCCCCTGAGAAAGGAGCTGTCACAGTATCTTAATAATTAGTGGGAAATGGAGATGAGTCAAAGCACCAGGACATTTCTTTTTAAACCTAAATCTGAGCCATTTCAAATCATTTTATTTATTTATTTATTTGTTTGTTTGTTTGTTTGTTTATTCAATTTTTATGCCGCCCTTCTCCTTAGACTCAGGGCGGCTTACAACATGTTAGCAATGGCACTTATTAACAGAGCTAGGCTATTGCCCCCACAATCCGGGTCCTTATTTTACCCACCTCGGAAGGATGGAAGGCTGAGTCAACCTTGAGCTGGTGATGAGATTTGAACCGCTGACCTTCAGATCTACAGTCAGCTTCAGTGGCCTGCAGTACAGCACTCTACCTGCTGCGCCACCCCGGCTCTTTCCTAACAAGTAGGGGTGGGCTGCTGCCCAGATGTGGGGGGGGGCACAATGGGGTAGCAAAAATGGAGTTCCACCCCAGAGTACCAAATTTGCACTGAAATCTGAAAGAAAATGCAGGGCATCCTGCATAAGCCACGCCCACAGTGTGGTAGTAAAACTTTTGGTAGCCCTTCACTGCTAACAAGCTATTTGCTTCATAAGCTATTTTTCAATTTTGTTTGATCCCACCAGTGTACCTTTGAACAATAAATACTTAGTTCATTGAATTATTAAAGTTTGTATTGGTTGAACTATATAAAACAGTTAATACTACAAGCAGATGCTCAGGACAAACTCTGAAAATCTCAACAAAATCCTGTATTGGGAGGATATTCCAAATCACCTTTTCCCAATTAGGTCTGCTTTGTCAATCCTGTCTTTTGGTTTCCTCCATCTATGAATATCATGGTTGACTTTAGTTGTTCTTTTTTAAAACTCGAATCTGCTCTGATTCCTCAGTCAGATTTTCTAATCAGTGATGCATCAGCTTTAGTGGTTGCCATTAAATTACCCCATCAGATGCATAGGAGAAAATTGCAAACTCTAAAATCTGATATCAAGTTCTATAAATAGCTTCACTCACTGTGAACCTTTTTTTTATCTAGATGCCACAAGCTTTATGAAACACATGTTGTTTGTGCAAAATTGGTTGAGGGCTGTAGTGGGTTCTAAAACCCTTTACTACCAGTTCGCGCATGCGCGACACTTCTATGCATGTACAGAAGCATTCCAGGGGGTGGGTGGGTGGGCTGAGGCTCCCGCCACTGGCGCTACCAGTTCTAAGAACCGGGCCAAACCAGGAGCAAGCCATCACTGGTTGAGGGGCTTTTAAGCATGTTGTGCATAGCTGTTCTAATGTTTACATAGCAAATGTATGACGTCCCTCCAATTGATAGTTGTAAACTGAAAACATGGACATAGATTTTTAAAAAACAACCCAACATGTGAGGATTTTCCTAATCATTGCTCCCAGTCTCGTTTTAAGGATATAGCCTTTGTAAATCTTTCTCAAAAGCTGCTGTGGAGTTAAATTCAATGGTACTTCCTGTTGTACATACTCCTAGTCAGTTGGAGGATGATGAAGAGCTTGAGGACTCTGATACAGATAGTGTTTATGAATTAGTGGTAGGCCCTGGGTTACAGGTATTAGAACAGGTGGGAGGCCAGCAACAGGATGTTGCTATAAGTCCAGAATCTAGTGAGGAAGAAACAGACATTCGCTGGGTCAATCCTCAATTCAGAAGGGTCCAAAAACGCAAGGAACGGGTGTTAGGAAAAATATATCAAGGGGAGGAATGGGTTAAATACTGGAGGGATGTATTACTTACGGCAGGAGGCCAGTGGGGAAGAAAGGCTGAGTTTCAATGTAGTTCTAAGCGGAAATGTGTTTCAGTTTGGCTCCGGAGCGAGTAAATTTATTCTGTGTTATATTGCAGTCATTCTGCTGTTTTTGAATCATGCTGTAAATTCATGAATTTCAGGAGAGGGGAGGAGGCATGAAGGAATGCATGTGGAATGTAATTAAGAGAGATAATGGGAGAAAAGAATTTGCTAGTCTGCATTGCATTTTTAAATACAGAAGTGAAGATAATAAAAATGGAGTTTATTTGTTTATGAAATACTGCATTCAGTAAGAGTTATTTTCAATAACTAAAGTTCTACCAGAAACCAGAACACTCCCTACAGACTGCACAGGTTAATTTAGCTACGCTATATGGCTTTTCCTACCTCAAAAATTTATGTGATTCCATAAATCAAAACACCTTGAGAAGATAAATATGTGGGAGAATTCAGATATTTTATTGTTTTAATGGTTATTAACTAATGGAACACTGTTCCAATATACTGATTTTTCTTCAAACCAGCACATGATTTCTGCATGGGTCTTCGCATTAGATTCATAGTAACTGCTGTAGATTTTTCAGAGTCATCATGAATGAAGTGGTATTTGTTTCTTATCTGTTTTCCAATAATATAAAATGATTCTTTATTTCGTTACAGGGTCCAGATGGATTACCGGTACCAGGATGTTGGCAAAAGGTATTATAAATATACAGTATTTTAATGTGTCCTGAATTTGTATTGTTGCTAAGCATGAGCAATAACACAGTATATTCAGTTGTAAGCAACTAAGTAAACTGAAGTAAATCTGGATCTTTTTGCTTTCATAGCCCGGTTGATTTTCCCTAGGATGACCCATTTGTATTGCCTCCCATGTAGGAGTGGGCAGCAGGCAGGACAGGGTGGAATGCAGTTCCACCGGTGGAAATGAAGTTGCATGCGCAGCTCCAACTGACTGGCGAAAGTCACTTCCTGGATTACCAGTATCGGCTCAGCTCTCCTTTTTTTCCCTGCTGCTGTGTCTGCACTCCTTGCTTTTTTCCTCTTTCCTGGCCTTGGATGAACTTTTCTCTCTCCAGCCCGGCTCCCCTCCAGCCTCACGCAACCACCTCCCAAGGCCAGGAAGGAGGAAAGAGGAAAAAAGTGAGTAGCACGCAGCAGCAGCAGCGGGGGGGGGAGAAGGAAAGCCGTGCCACGCCAAAGAGGTTTGGGCTGCTGTCTTTTTCCCCTCACGACGTCCTCACTCCACCCGCAGCTGGGATGAAAAGGCGTCATGCGGCAATAATAACCTTGTAACTCTCCCTCAGCTTTCCGATATTTTTAAATCCCTCCCTCCAGTCCTCCTCCTCCTTCTCAGAAAGCAGCTGGGAGACCAGCACTGGCATAAGTTGCGGGGGGGGCTTTTCCTCCCCCCTCTTTTCTCAACAGCTGATTGGCACCTGTTCACCTAGCTACCCAACCTGAGGTGGCAGCGACCCAGGAAGCAGAGCGTGAGAAACAAAAAGTAAATTGTCATCCCAGCGAATGACACTGGTGAAGTTATAAGTCGGGAACTTATAACAGTTCACTTCAACGATGATGACCGTTCAAGCCACTCCCACCTGGTCACATAGCCAGCAAGCCACTCCTACCCAGTCACATGATCACCAAGCCACACCCACAAAATAAGCCACACCCACAGTGCGGCAGTAAAAATTTTGGCTGCCCATTACTGCTAGAATGGAGGCTCGTCATATGATTATTCTGATTTTCAGAAACCTCTAAGGAGGAGATATTCATTGGATAGAAGAGACTCTCCATTGCAGGTGTTTATCTTCCTCACAGGGAAAGTAAGGCTAATACACTCAAGCCTTGAATACAGGTTGATTTTCTCATTTTCATACCAGCTGAATAGGGCTTACGGTTGTGTATTAATACCAATATAAATGAGGACTAACTCAGAGACAAGCAAATACTTCCTATGTACGCCAAATTTCAAGTTATAGTTAACAACGGCAGTTATGTGGAATGCATAAAAATCTGGCTTTACTTCAGTTTCAATACGACTTTCCATGGAAGGAGGATTTCTGGCAGAGAAGCAAAAACTTTCGCCTTAACACAAAACTTTCTTTACCCACATTTTGAGTCACATACATTGATCTTCGTAAGTTTAAAAAAGGCCTTCTAATTGCCTTGAGGTTGAAAAGCACAATTGTTCACTGTCAAAATAACAAGATTAATTTTGCTACTTTGCATGACTTTTAGTACCCAGCAGCAAAACATAGATAGTAGGATGACTTTCACAAACTACTTTGTGTCCTTGCTGTCTCCCAACACTTATCAAATGTATGTAAATGACATGCTCCTATTTCTAAAAAAGACTGCCCTTTGTCTCTGAAAGAGAAACAGGAAATGTGATTTTCTCTTTATGCTTTCATACATCTGCCATAAACACTGAAAATAAAGATTCTTTATAATGGTTTATCTACGTATCCCCTAACAGCACTTCAAAAACGCCTTGTTCACTGCTTTTTAAGAACATATTTAAAGAAACTGCATTTTAATCAAACAGTCTGTGAAAAAAATGCCTGTGTGTCTGTTTTAAAACACGCATTGCTTTGTTTTGTTTTGCAGTGATTCTACACGCACGGACTATGTAAATAATAGTGATATAAATGTTTATTTTTATTATTTTTTTTATACAAAAAGAGGAAAAAGTCACAAAAACAATGTTTTCAACAGTAATATATTGATCTTCTAATACTGGATATTGTCATGTATGGACTTTTTAAATATGAACATTCCTGAGAGCCACAAGACAGACCACAAACACATACACACATGCAGAAACACAAAAGCACTCAACATTCTGAAAGAGTCAGGAATGGATGTCACTTGCTGCTAATGCTAACGTGTGGATTAACCATACTGAAAATACTTGCTTTGTTGCATGGACAAAGAACATCCCTGGATAATCTTTTTAGCTTTCAACTTTCTAACTCTGTTGCACATAGACACAGGCAGAAAAGGGAGAGAAAACGAAAAAGAAAAAAAAGATTCAGCCCTAGAAACTGAACAAACCTTGTAGATGAACGTAGGAAGAATTTCCAATCTGGAAAGGTAACACAAGTATAACCACACTTGTTGCTCCTTGCTTCAACCTTGAAGAAACTAGTTTCATCCTGGGTCACTCTGATCCGTTTCATGACCCGCTGCTGCTGCTTCTCCTCCAGAAGAAAGCATCATCTCTGGGAAAAAGCCCACTTCACATCTTCAGTCTGTGACTAAAGTTTGAAAGATTCCTTTGTGGAACTTTATTTTACTGCAGAAATTCAGAAACATGGAACACCTCAGCTGTCAAATCTTTTTTATTATTATTTTAATAAAATGAAGGATACTCTAGAATATTCATCTCAATGTACAGATTTGAAAAATAATAATTTTTGCTTTAAAAACAAAAAATCCCATCCTGGCTGCTCTCTTTTGCAAACTTGGACAAGACACCCATTGTGCTGCTTATTCTTCTGGAATCACGAAACTCAATAAATACAAAAAATATTATACCCACCAACCCACCAGTGAGTGTTTCGTCACACCCATTTAATATGAATGTTTCTATTGTAATATATAAAATTATAAGAGCAACGTGAAACAATCTATTGTTAAAGCATTTGTAATTAACCTGGTGATAGAAATGTCTCTTTTCAGAAGGAAAAAAGCTCAGCTCTTTATGCAAATTATATTTGTTACAGGGATATCTTTCTTGGATCAAAAATGTTTTCCCAAAAAGTCAAATATCTCTATATACAACACTATCCGTTCAGTCCCAAGACTGCATCTAAGAAATTATACAAAGTGGATTATGACATTGTTCAATATAAGATCCATTCTAGTTATTGTCGTTATAATTAAGTTACTGATTCCCAAAAATTTCACCTTGCTCACAATGGTCTGGAAATTCTGTTTATAACAAGAGATCTCTACAGTTTCGCACAATCTACTAATATCATTGGAAGGAAGTAGTGTTCTTGCTTAGGAGAAAATCTACATGTTCATTGTTGTCTCTAGCAAACATAGCATAAGCCAGCGCTGTTCTTTGACTAGCAACCTGCAAGACTGCCAGCTTACTTGTACAAAGGGAGCAGGGATTTTTGCCATTTCATCTTTCTGTATCCTCAAAACCCAGGCCCTTAAGCCTTGGGAGAAATAGCAGGTGTTGCTTCTTCCTTTCACCAGAAGTAGCCCACTAAACCAGAATTTCAAATAAAATATTGAATAGCAATAATCAGTAGTCTTTCACAGACAGTAGCTCTGCCATTCATAAAAATCTTCTGGGAGCCAACCAAATAATGTAACCTGCCACTGGTTTCAAATGGCAAATTTTAATTATTCAATATTTTATTCAAAGTATAAAATGCTGAAGAACCAACAATCTTCAAATATGCTTGTTTTGCAAGATCTCCTTAGCATAAAATATCACGAATTCCAAAATGAATGCAAAAAGATTTGAAAAACAATTTCTTAATTTTTGCCTAGAAAGATGTGCAAACAAAAATTATTCCTGCTTAACCTGATAACAATTCCTTTATGGCTAATCAGAATATTGTTTAAAATCCTCAGGTATCAGCAACAATCAGTTTAATTACACTATAATTAGCATTTACATGGTAAACATATCAAGAGGAATCATACTGTATGGTTTTAACCATACGTAGCAAGCATGTATTTCCCTTCTCATTTTATCTTGTTACTAATTGGTTTTATCCTGACTTGGTTTTAGCCCTCATTCTCAAAAATACTGGTTGGCATTACTGGTTCAAATTTATTTCAGTAAGGATGATGCAGTGGTTCCCTATTTGTGTAGACAGGGTCCCTATTCAATGAATCTTTGTCAGGAATGTTTATTCTTTCTGTTGTAAATGTTTTTAAGTACTCCAGACAAGCTTTGATCAATACTTTAAACTACTGTACAAGTCTTCACGGGAGAAGATGCATAATTTTTTTTAAAATTTGAGATTATAAAGTTAACATTGCTTCACTGTGTTAATTCTTTGGTTGTCAGTTTATGGAGGTTTTTTGAGGCCTATGTGACATTTAGTTTTGTATAGCATTAAACATCAGTTTAATTAAATGAAGATACAACTGAATTAAGGGACATTAAATATTATGACTTCCGAGTCTTTCTCTTCCACTCTTACCATGTGGCAAGATATTTCATCCATTCTTATTTTAATATAGTATAACTGCTACTTATAAAAAATAGAGCACATAGTAATCTAGGGAAAGGTTTGAGGTAATTAACTTCAGGCTCCTATTTTCAGCATAGAACCAGGGCATTTTCAAGATGGGTATATAATTCATAATTGTAATTTTCCAACTCTCAGAAAAATATCTCATTAAAAACTCAATGCCTGTTTGATATTTCCCCCATTTAAAAAAATCTTCCCTTCCTACACCGATGAACAGATTTGGAAAAAATGTATTTATTTTAAATAATTTTAGGTAGCACAGGTTGAGAGGTCCTAAGGCTTATTCTAGCTAAGAACTCCAACTAGGATGAGGGGAAAGAAACTGGCAGTTGAAGGCTAATTTGACAGAAAACAAAGCACAAAGCTCAGCCATCTCTCACATGCTCTTGGACTACGCCCTACTTATTGCTATTAGAAAGTTCTGGAACAAAAAAACTGCCAGATGGCCCTCCCTTGACATTTATGGTATGAAACTCTATATACCTTCCAGCATATTTTCTCAGAGATTCCTATCTTGCACCTATTTCATAGAAATTGTAGCACAACATTAATAATTAAACAATATGTAACACAGTATCAGTTTTAAATTTCACCCTAAGCAAAAGATTTATGAAAGAAAATATGTGGATGTTTTTTCTGCCAGATAACTCTGAAATTAATTTCATTGTAGCTAGTGAGATTCTTTGCATATTCCTTTCAAAATATTTATCAGTGTCACATTTTGTGGTATGGATAATTGTGGGGAAACTATTCTAAAGTGCTAAAATAATAAAATGTTGAATGTTACCAGGCATTTTTCTCCGAAAACACTCTCATTTCAATTAATGGGATTAGCTTTTGATTTAGAGTTTAGTAATTTTAAAGGAAATTGCATCAGAATAAAGATACAAAAAACAAAGCAAAGAAAACTACCAATAAAGCACAAGCAAAAATGTTATGGAAAAAATTCTTTGGATATTCTTTTAAAAATATTTAACAGGATGAGTATCTGGTTTGGGGTATCAAAATGATTAAAATGGTGAACACACAAAAAAGAGGTCTATAAAAAGGGGTTGATTGCTTCATTGTGACCATCATCTTGACATCAACCTTCCTGAGTACACCCACATTTAGCAGTGCTATGTTTTAGTATGGGTAGTTATGGAAATTAAATGATCTTCAAAGTCTTGAAAATAATAATGAGATGAATAGAAATATCCAATTTATTTTATGTAAGATTAGTCAAGTTGACAAATCACCACTAGACATTAGCAGAATTGAAGATGATGGACAAGTGGCAATATCTTGGAGAATGAGAAATGTTAACTAACACCCAGACAACATATTTATCTTGTTTGTAGCAGCATTTTACACTTTACATTTGGGGATAATCTTTGAACATATCAGATTAATCCAACTATCCTTTATATAATATCCACATTATAGAGTCCTCAGAGAGGAGTGGCATAGAAATCCAATAAATAAATAAATAAATAGTGTAGTAACTCTCATTAGTCACTCAAAAAGTCTTCCATTTTAATGTCCTATGTAGTTATTAATATTGTAATAGAATAATTATATACCTATTCAGTTTTATTTTCTGGTAATACAGAACATACTCAGTAACTGACAGTTATTGACTAAATAAATTTGGAGGGGTAGGCAGTTATAAAAATAAAAGCATCCATATCTAACTCTTGATCTTACTTTACTACACAAGTGAGCTGTTAAACATATACAGATAGAAGTCCTTGACTTGCAACCAGTCAAAATTATGATGGATCTGAAAATAGGACCTACGACTAAGGTTTCAAGGTCCAATGTCCCTCCCCCATGCTGTATTTTGGGAGCTCAGCAACTGGCTGGTTTTTAAAGCTATGGGTAGTATACCATTCTTATATGACTGTAATTTATTATGTCTTTGGCAGAAACTGGTATTTATTTCTAATTTCCAACAAAAACACCTTATAGTAAACAATATAGTCCACGGAGAGGGGCGGCATACAAATCCAATAAATAAAATAAATAAATAAATAAATAAAATATAGTTAACAATCATCATAAAAAAGTTATAAAATTTGGTCAAGTCCTGTGATCTGCTTTATGACTTTTACAAACAAAATTGTGGCCTCTGTTACTAAGTAAAGGAATAGCTTGATTGTACCATAGCTCTAAATGAGTTAAGTATACAGTATATCTATTCATAACTAGCACATATTAATCCCCAATGAAGTCTTGCTGAAGAAATAGAATTGGTGAAGAATAATATACATGATTTAGATTCTCATGCTGAAGTCTACAGACTTAATAGTATTTAATTTGGGGTCTATGATGTCTATTTTCTCAATACAGTATTGAGCCCTGCTTAGCTTTAACCCAAAATAATGCATTAAAGATCTTTTGAACCAATTCCAAATTTGATCTAAACTTCAACTACTGATTAATTAAACGTAGGACTAAAATGGAGGGGAATATCCCACAATCAATTTATTCATGTTTTGCAAGTCTTTTGCATTTATTCCACATGTACATTGTAGCAATTATAAAAATAATTGCACTGCCTTTTGTCTTTTTTATAGTTCAGCTCAAGTTAGATTTAAATTTTATTTATTTGCCCTTTAGATTTCTAGGGAAACCTCAATATAAAATATAGCTAAGCCAGGCAGGTGTGAGAATTTAGTGATGTTATTAATTACTCATCAGTGCTATGCACTGCCTAAAGCCAGAGGCTGTTGGACTATATACCGGTAACTTCTGTCTACAGCATCCATAGCTGACTAAGGCTAATAGGAATTCAGATGGATTTGGTGAACCAGGTCTTGTCTTGGAATGCAGATCCAATAAGAGTTACTTGTATCACCTGAGGACCTGGTGATTCTCTTGAAAATAAGAAGGATGAATGGATGGATAGATCGATAAGCATCTCAGTTACTTGATACTGAATCATGCTCCTCCAGATGCCATTGTCTGTCCCTCTATGCTGGCAGACCCAGATGTTCAGATAGTAAAAGTCAAAGGACTGACTTCTAGTTCATATTTGAGAATATGTTAAGTGGCTGCCTTGGCTATATCTAACTCAAGGGTAGGCAAAGTTGGCTCTTCTATGACATGTGAACTTCAATTCCCAGAATTCCTGAGCTAGCATGATTGGCCTAGGAATCCTGGGGGTTGAAGTCCACAAGTCATAAAAGAGCCAACTTTGCCTACCCCTGATCTAACTCATTATCAGCAATGCATGCAAGGGAAGTTATCTTTGTCCTTCACCATCACACATTCTCCAAATATAATCTGGAGTGTCTCTTTCCTCCACTTCTCAAATCTCTCAAGCTGATTTGAGAATTGCAGGAAGATAAATTCCTTGTAAGTTGAATACAATATCTAAACTGTGTCAGGGCAAGATGCATTAATTCAAACTTCCTTCATTTCAGCTTAACCTGAATAGGTATAATACAAAGATGGTATCTGATTTTTTAAATTGAGCATTAAATATTTTATTTTCAAAAGATTATATAAATTAGACACAGATACAAGGCAAACATAACTGTGAATGTAATTCATGTTTATACTGGAAACCCTCTTCTGAGATTCAATAAAATGTAAAGCTTTGTTTCAAAACAAAGAGGGTAATATTTTATACAACAGTCATATCTCATTGTTACAAATTTCATTGTATAATTTCTAATGTATACATGCCAAAAGAAGTGGTATATCTAGCTGTAATATAGGGGAACAAATGTTTTTTTTAAAATGAAGGCATTAACACAGTATTACTCATTATTAATTAAGATGTGTACTGCTTATTTTGTAAATTTTACAACAATCGCTGCATTATCTGGCAGTGTATCCATTGTTTTGTGTTTTAATCTGTAGTAAGAGTTGATACTTGAACAGTTTTAAAATAAACTGCTTCTTGTACCGATTGTTTTCTATGATTATTCTATACTGCAGCATTTGTAACTATGATTATATCTGAAGCAAATACTTCAAGTAAAAGTAAGTTAATTTTTTCAATTAAAAAAAGTGTTATATTAAGCAGCCCTACATTTCTGAAATAACTATATGAAGATTATTTCATTTGCAAACAGATAACTTTATATATTAATAATAATTCAGGTTATTCAGCCAGACAGCACCAACCATTCTCTGAAGAGGATAGGGACAACAGGCTTCGATTAATGTTTGCATTTACTCAAAAAATCTTCAGCACAATCCAATTCTATACAGGTTGTTAGAAGGGAGGGGAAACTAAGAAAGATGGGGCGAGAGGGGGTAGCTAATGCAGGGACAGCACATTCATTGCTTACAAATAGCAACAGCATTTAGACTTACCGTATTTTTCAGACTATAAGAGGCACCGATGTATAAGATGCACCAAGATTTCAAAGAGGTAGGTAAGAAAAAAAAAGGTTTTGTCCTCTCTGGCCCCCAGGAGTACTCTGCAGGCCTCCCAAACCATCTACATGCCCAATTTTTTGCACAAATGGGCACATTTTTCACCCGTTTTTGTGAAAAATTGCCTGTTTTTCACAAAAAGGAGGGTGTTTTTGCCTTCCCCTAGCACCCAGGAGCACTATGCAGGCCTCCCAAACGCTCTGTGCACCCCATTTTTACAAAAACGGGCCCATTTTTGCATAAATGTGATGCAGGGGGCTTCAGGTGGCCAAAAATGGCTGTATTTGGTGCACAAGGTGCATCAAGATTTCCACCCTCTTTATGGAGAAGGAAGGTGAATCTTATACATTGATACCTTGTCTTACAAACTTAATTGGTTCTGGGACGAGGTTCTTAAGGTGAAAAGTTTGTAAGACAAAACAATGTTTCCCATAGGAATCAATGGAAAAGCAATTAATGCGTGCAAGCCCAAAATTCACCCCTTTTGCCAGCCGAAGCGCCCGTTTTTGCACTGCTGGGATTCCCCAGAGGCTCCCCTCCATGGGAAACCCCACCTCTGGACTTCTATGTTTTTGCGATGCTGCAAGGGAATCCCAGCATCGCAAAAACGAGTGCTTAGCTGGCAACGGAAGTCTGGAGGTGGGGTTTCCCAGCGAAGGGAGCATCAGTGAAATCGCAGCATCGCAAAAACACCGAAGTCCTCAAAACCCCACCTCCGGACCTCTGTGTTTTTGCGATACTGCGATTTCACTGAGGCTCCCCTCTCTGGGAAACCCCACCTCCGGACTTCCGTTGCCAGCGAAGCGCCCGTTTTTGCGCTGCTGGGATTCCCCTGAAGCATCGCAAAAACACGGAAGTCCACAGGTGGGGTTTCCCATGGAGGGGAGCCTCAGGGGAATCCCAGCAGCGCAAAAACGGGCGCTTCGCTGGCAACGGAAGTCTGGAGGCAGGGCATCCCAGCGGCGGCAGTGGGTTTGTAAGGTGAAAATAGTTTGTAAGAAGAGGCAAAAAAATCTTAAACCCCGGGTTTGTATCTCGAAAAGTTTGTATGATGAGGCGTTTGTAAGACAAGGTATCACTGCACTCCAAAAAATATGGTATATACAGTACTGCTTCACAGCCCTCTCTGAGCAGTTTATATAGTCAGCATATTGCCCCACCCCCTTTGAACTGGGTCCTCATTTTACTGACCTCAGAGGGATGGAAGGCTGAATCTCTCAGGATCGAAGGAATCAAACTCCTGGCAATGTGAGCCAGAATTCTATACTAGGATTCTAATCTCAGGACTCAGGATCATGTTACAGACCTAATGCCTCTGCCACAGTCAAGACACAATAATCTGAATCTATCATTGGCACTGCATTTGTATTGCAGTCTTGGTCTCTCCTGAATATTTGGCCAATTAATCCTGGAGAAGGCCATATCAATAGTGAGACAGAATATCAAGGACCCTGGTTGTCAAAATGACATCACCAGTGCCACTGAATTCTATCACTAAATGTTAGACGTAAGCAGGGCAACTACACAATCTAAACTATCATAGATGGGCCGTTTCTACATATCGCTTTGTTGCTCTCTCATTAACTTTACTGGCGGGAAAATTTCATAGGACCCTTTATTTGCAGAGTTTGCTTTTGTAGATCCAGGCAGAATTTTTACTCACGTCTTCATATGGTGCCCTAAGGTGTATTCTGATTACCCAGGACAATTCAAATTCAAGGGCCACACTGTCAATTTTATATTGATTATTTTTAAGGGATGCTAACCAGTAGTCGGTTTTAAAATCTCTTATCTTAGTTCACGTGTGTGTTCATGACGCCTCTGCGCATGCACAGAAGCATCCTAGGTGAGTGGGCAGAGCCTCCCGCCACCGGCGCTACTGGTTCTTAGAACCAGTCCAAACTGGGAGCAACCCACCGCTGATGACATCCCTAACTCTCAATCAGACGGCCTAATATCTTCATCACAGTATACAACTGCAAAACATTTAATTACATAGTTTTATTTTCCTATTATTTTTCCCTTCCCCAATAAATCATTATGGTAAGCTATTTCTTTCCTTTATTGTATAGACAGGTCAAATACTATAATAAAGATTATTTTATTTGATCTGATCTGATTTGATTACACTTTAAAAAAAAAAAAAAGGCAAACCGGGACAAACAGCAATACCATGCAGGAAAACTAATTTAACCCAGAAAAAAAACCTGTTACCCACAGAAAGCAATGGAGAACATTAGCATAGCTGGGATTTGTCACTGTATCTCCACCCACCCAAAAAGAATTCACGGTTTTAAATAAAATTCTCACACAGTGCGAACTGCTTCTACAAATCCAAACCAAAATCATAATACATTGCTCACATTTTTTGCACAGCAGTTTACCGGTGAAATAGAGCAGCGTCTAGTAACTTGGCGTATATATAAAGGGACAGTTCACACAACATGCTACAATACATCTTAATCTTAACAAAGATTTATTTGCTATTGATTAAATGTATATTACACCATTTTAGCTAGGTGTTCAAGGTAATTGAATTTCAAAAGTCATCCAGAAGGGCTCTAGGCCCCCATATAAATTCTATTGCACATGTCTACTACTGAAGTTTGCCTCTTTGCCCTGTTTATTTGTCAAATTACTAACTGTGCAATAATCACTTTAAGTGACAAAAATCTTCTTTTAGTGACAAAAATCTCAGAAAGCACACGGCTAGTAATAGTTTCATCAAAGATTACATTAAACAGATAAAACTAACACAAGGAAAAAGAAACCTTCACCTTCATCCCTCACAAGCATAATGAAAATTAACAACTTATAAATCTCTCTTAAAAGTAAAACCAAGAAACTCTTCATCCTATTCCTCACCCAATTTTCTATAAACCCATCTCTAAAACCTCATCTTTAACCTCCAATCTCTATCCACATTCCTCTCTCTTTATGCTGGGATGTCTACTGCAAGGGGGATGGTAAATGGCTTTGTTTCTCCCCTGGTCTGAACTGTTGGATCCTTTGTCATTGGTTGGCATTGCTTTGTAGTCATCCTGATGTCTCTTGAATAATACCATGATCCCAGCAATCACACACACCAGGACCAGAGCAGCCGCAATGCAACTGACGATGAGCCCCAGGTTGGATTTTGAATCGGTGGGTTCGTTCAGGTCCTGCAGGCCATCATGCTCTACGTGGCACCAATAGCAGTCCCTCTCTTAGGGTCAATCCAAGTGCTGCCTCACATATTCTAATGAAAGGTCCCATCCGAATTTGAGGCCACAGACGTATGGAAAGTATCCTCCTCCCAGAATTCATCGTCCCGGAAGCATTGATCTATCTGAGGTAGAAGCCATGTACCCAGCACACGTGCATCTACATTCCACCTTCCAACTCCGTCCTGCTGCTCATCGTCACCACTGGAGGCTGTGTCCTCAGCAAGGTCTCATTCCCATAGCACAGGAACCTCTCCAGCCACTCAGTGCAGATTTCCTCTAGGTAGGCCTTCCTTCTCTGACTTCATTCTGGCTCAGCGTCCCATTCCCTCTGGGTGATCTGGCCTGGGATTCAGGAGCCACCCAAGTGAGGGTCTCCTTGTCAAAGGTGATGAAGGTCCACTCTTTGTAGCCAAACTGCAAAAAACATGACCATGGTATCCTTCTGCGTTGGCTGGAGGGGTTGGGAGTGGGAGACACCATTTTACAGTTCTCATCCTCCCTCTCCAGCTGGTCGCAGTCGGTGTTAGCAGGGGGTCAGAAGTTGACTCCTAGGTCCCTCCTCTGTGGGGTTCCTCAGGGGTCGGTCCTCTCCCTTCTGCTGTTTAATATCTACATGAAACTGCTTGTTGAGATCATCCGATGACCCCGGGTGAGCTATCATCAGTATGCAAATGATACTCAACTTTACATTACTACCCCATGTCAACTCAGTGAAGCAGTGGAAGTAATGAGGCTGTGAGGGTTTGGATGGGTGTTAACAGGCTCAGGCTCAACCCTGACAAGACAGAATGACTGTGGTCTTTCCTCCCAAGGACAATTTCACCTGTCTGTCCATTAATCTGGGAGGGGGAGCTCCTTACCCGCTCGGAGAGGGTCCACAACTTTGGCATCCTCCTCGATCCACAGCTGATCTTAGAACACTATCTTTCAGCTGTGGCAAAGGGGACATTTGCCCAGGTCCGCCTGGTGCACCAGTTGCAGCCCTATTTGGACAGGGAATCTCTACTCAGTCACTCATACCCTTATCACTTTGAGATTCAATTACTGCAATGCTCTCTACATGAGGCTACCTCTGAAAAGTGTTCGGAGACTACAGGTAGTACAGAATGCAGTCGCGCAACCAGTCATGGGTCTTCCCAGATATGCCCATGTTTCTACAACACTCTGTGAGCTGCACTGGCTGCCTAGTAGTCTCCAAACATAATTTGAAGTGTTGGTTATGACCTATAAAGCCCTACATGGCACCAGACCAGACTATCTGCAGGACCATCTTCTGCCTCATGTATTTATTTATTAGATTTATTCATTAGATTTGTATGCTGCCCCTCTCCGCAGATTCGGGGCGGACAGTGACAGGTCAGGTCCCACAGAGTTGGTCTTCTCCAGGTCCCATCAGCCCGACAATGCTGACTGGGGAAGAGCCTTCTCTGTGGCAGCCCCAGAACGAACTCCCTCCAGAGATTCGCACTGTCCCTACTGTTCCCGCCTTCCATAAGGTTTTGAAAACCTACCTTTGCCATTTGACTTGGGAGCCACTGAGTTGCCAATACAGTGGTACCTTAAGATACGAACTTAATTGGTGCCGGGGGGAGGTTCGTAAGACGAAAGGTTCGTAAGACGAAACATTGTTTCCCATAGGAAACAATGTAAAGTCAATTAATCCGTGCAACCAAAAAAAACCCCGCAAAAAAACGGCTTTCCGCGACTGCTGGGAAGCGGCGCGGCTGTTTTAAAAGGTGACAGCCGGCCTGGGGGGCTTCCCAGCACAGGGTTCGGGGATGCTGGGAAGCCCCCCAGGCCGGCTGTCATCTTTTAAAAGAGCCGCGCCGCTTCCCAGCTGTCTCCTGAAGCCGAACGCGGGGCTTTGGTGTTTGGCGTTCGGAGACAGAACGCCGAAACCGGAAGGGGCGAGGTGGGGGGGGAGAACGGGAGGCTCAGCATTCCGTCAGTCGCAGCGCTGGCTGTCAACTTTTCTTTTTAGCACTGGGGAGGCAAGTCAGCTCCTGCCCAGTTTTAAAAAGAAAAGTTGACAGCCAGCGCTGCGGCTGACGGAATGCTGAGCCTCCCGTTTTCTCTCCGCCCCCTCGCCCCTTCGCCCCCCTGTGTTCCTAGGAGAAGTGCTGGTGAGGAGCAGAAGGTCTGTCTTGCCTCAATCCCCAGCACTTCTCCTAGGAACACAGGGAGGCGAAGGGGCGGGGGGGGAAGAGAAAACGAGAGGCTCAGGAAGGGAGCTCGGGAAGGAGCCCACGGTCAGTCGGCTGCGGGCGGGAGGAAGGCGATTGTTCCGCTGCCGCCAGCATGGCCTGGCTGGAAGGGAAGGTGTAACGGAGCCCACGGGGGATTTGCCTTCCTCCCACCCGCAGCCGACTGATCGTGGGCTCCTTCGCAACCTCGGAGAGCTTCCAGGGCATGAAAGCTCACGAAAACCAGGAAGCTCTCCGAGGTTGCGAAGGAGCCCACGATCAGTCGGCTGCGGGCGGGAGGAAAGCGAATGTCACGGGGCTGGGCTCGGGAAGGGGCAGCGAAGTCGGTGCCGAGGCATCCTAAGCCCACCGGTGACCGCCAAAGGGTTGGCGAAGGGAGGGTGCTGCGGCGACCCGACCAAGCCTATGGACGCGCCTCCCGCCGCTCTGCCCAATCGCAAAGCCAAAGGAGGCACGGGAGGCGGTGAATGTCATGTCCTCTGGCCAGTCAAGCAAGGCAAGGCGGGGAATGTTGGGGGAGTGAAGGAAATTTAAACAGATTACGAAAAGCTCAGTGGTGGATGGCATTCCTTCCAGGAAAATACCCAGCCCAGCCCCCGTGGAGGCGTTTTTCTAAAAGGAGTGCAATCACCACCACCGAGCTTTTCGTAATCTGTTTAAATTTCCTTCATTCCCCCAACATTCCCCGCCTTGCCTCGCTTGACTGGCCAGAGGACATGACATTCACCGCCTCCCGTGCCTCCTTCGGCTTTGTGATTGGGCAGAGCGGCGGGAGGCGCGTCCAATCGCAAAGCCGAAGGAGGCACGGGAGGCGGTGAATGTCATGTCCTCTGGCCAGTCAAGCGAGGCAAGGCGGGGAATGTTGGGGGAATGAAGGAAATTTAAACAGATTACGAAAAGCTCAGTGGTGGATGGCATTCCTTCCAGGAAAATACCCAGCCCAGCCCCCGTGGAGGCGTTTTTCTAAAAGGAGTGCAATCACCACCACCGAGCTTTTCGTAATCTGTTTAAATTTCCTTCATTCCCCCAACATTCCCCACCTTGCCTCGCTTGACTGGCCAGAGGACATGACATTCACCGCCTCCCGTGCCTCCTTCGGCTTTGCGATTGGACGCGCCTCCCGCCGCTCTGCCCAATCACAAAGCCGAAGGAGGCACGGGAGGCGGTGAATGTCATGTCCTCTGGCCAGTCAAGTGAGGCAAGGCGGGGAATGTTGGGGGAATGAAGGAAATTTAAACAGATTACGAAAAGCTCAGTGGTGGATGGCATTCCTTCCAGGAAAATACCCAGCCCAGCCCCCATGGAGGCGTTTTTCTAAAAGGAGTGCAATCACCACCACCGAGCTTTTCGTAATCTGTTTAAATTTCCTTCATTCCCCCAACATTCCCCGCCTTGCCTCGCTTGACTGGCCAGAGGACATGACATTCACCGCCTCCCGTGCCTCCTTCGGCTTTGCGATTGGACGCGCCTCCCGCCGCTCTGCCCAATCACAAAGCCGAAGGAGGCACGGGAGGCGGTGAATGTCATGTCCTCTGGCCAGTCAAGCGAGGCAAGGCGGGGAATGTTGGGGGAGTGAAGGAAATTTAAACAGATTACGAAAAGCTCGGTGGTGGATGGCATTCCTTCCAGGAAAACGCCTCCGGGGGGGGCTGGGCTGGGCATTTTCCTTGGCGATCTTCCCTTGGCTTCCCTGGCCGCCTGGCGCTGCGATCTTCCGATGTTCCCTTGGCTTCCCTGGCCGCTTCCCTGGCCACTTCCCTGGCCGCCTGGCGCTGCGATCTTCTGATCGCAGCACCAGGCGGCCAGGGAAGCCAGGAAAGATCAGAAGATCGCCAAGGGAAGATTGGAAGATCGCAGCGCCAGGGACCAGGGAAGCCAAGTCGGGAGCAGCGGCAACGCTGCTCCGGTTGCCTGGTCCTCTCCTGCCTCCCACGCTGTTGTTCCCCGCTGCGTCAGGCGCCGCAAGCCCCGAGTCAGACGCACCCTCGCTGCCGCGCCCAGCCGCTGCCCGCCCCGTCCTAGCCAGAGCCTGAGCCGGCCCGCTCGGTCGCGCCTCCTCGCCCGCGGCCCGCCCACCCGCCCAGGATGCAGACCTGCTGCCTCTCCCGTGCCCACCGCCGGCCTGATCCTGCGCCTCCTGCTTTCCCCCCCAGCCAAAAATACAAAGGCGGTCTGCCGCCGCCCGCGGAGCAATGGGAAACTGAAGCTGCTGGCGGTTTCAGACTCCCTTTGCTCCACGCTGCTCCGCCCTGCCTGTCATGCGATGGCAGACCGTCTTTGTGTTTTTCGCTGAGGGGGGGAGCAGGAGGACCTTCCTGACTCCCTCCCCCAGCGTCGGACCTCCTGCCCTCCCTCCCAGCCAAAAACCCAAAGCGGCCTCCTGAACGTTTTCCGTCTTACGTACCTGCCGCTGCCGCCGAGAAGCCCCGCAGCCAGGCTGTCACATTTTAAAACAGCCGGGTGGCTTCCCAGCAGCCTCTCCAACCCGAACGCCAAACCCGAACTTCCGGGTTTGGCTCCGGGAGGCAACTGGGAAGCCCCCTGGCTGTTTTAAAAGGTGACAGCCGGGCTGCGGGGCTTCCCAGCAGCCTCCGGAATGCCAAACCCGGAAGTTCGGGTTTGCCGTTCGTAACACGAAAAAAGTTCGTAAGAAGAGGCAAACTTTTTCTGAACCCCGGGTTCGTATCTCGGGTTGTTCGTAAGACGAGGGGTTCGTATCTTGAGGTACCACTGTATCTAGCCCCGGCCAATGATTGAGTATATGTATGGATGTGATTGATTAATTTTAAGCAGTAGGGTTTTAAGACAGTATTGTAAGTGTAGATTTTATTGTAGATTTCTAATGTGTTTTGCATAGATTTGCTGTAAGCTGCCCTGGGTCTCAAAGAAATTGAATAAATAAATAATAAAGAAAAACCCTCCTTTGCTTCCGTCTACCTGGAGCTCACAGCCACACTTCAACTGCCGTGTGTGCAGGCCTTCACTCTGATTGTAGTGACTTCTCAGATCCTGGTGATCTCTTAACGACTCCTCAGTGACACGAAATATCTGGGTGTTTCTGTCCAAAGTATTGGGGATCCTTCTTTCCCAACTTCTTCTTCCATGAGACTCAAGGCTGTACCTTCCAGCTGTTGCTGTCATAGTGAACAAAGACCCGACAAAGTGGATCTGCCCCTGATTGGGTTCCAAGATGGAGATTGAGAAATACTTCAGGGAGTGGGGGGAGGTGCTAACGCAGTTGCCCAAGATGGCGACTGCCAGCAGCACCAGAAGCCAAAAGGGCGCCGAGCGCAGAGCCATCCTGTCCTGATCCTCAACCACCACTCTGCTCTCCTGAAATGCTGTGGGCAAAAAAAAATCAGCACTAGAACAGTTTTAAAGTGTGCATAATTCTTGCACACAGTAATATTTTGTTTTATTCATAAAAATCTTGAAAAGTAGATAGACTGAAAGACTTTGATTGATTCAAAGTTCACTAGTAATCTTTTATTGTTTTGTTAAGGACGGACTTCAACCTTAATGTCCTGTAACCGCCCCTCAATTATTATATGACACTGGCTTCTTCTATGTTGAATAATGAGCAACTGGGTATATTTCTATGACATGCTAAAACTGTTTTATACGAAGGTGAGCAAAGCATAGTATTCTAAAATTCTTCCAAAATCTGGAGAAATATTGCCAAAATAGTCATGAAATTTCCCTTTGATTCTTCCAAAAATGCAATATTTGGGTACAAAAATCGGGCAGTTTTGTTAGGCAAATTACTCTCATTTCTACCCTTGGAAGGAATCCCTGCTCAGAAACCTCTCCCCAAATTCCAGAACCATCCCAGAGGTAACAAATTTCAATGCACAATTTTGGGCCAGTTAGTGAGATGGGATTAAAGTTCAAATAGGACGAGTTTTAAATGCTGTCTTCCATTTTGTTTTAATTTGTATATAAAACAAGACCCTAATAAAACAAAAGATAAATGGTTTTCATGTCAAGATGTTTTCTAATTCTCTAAGACACTGGCCCAGAAAATGCTTGCTGATGTTTGGTTTGGTTTTGTTCTTGACATGTAAAATTATATGAGGAAAATATATCAATAAATTTCCGATCTTTTCCCAAAACAAACATGATATCAATACAAGCAAATGTTAAGTAAGGTCACGAGTATCAGGATAGACTGCAGCATTACCGAGAAATCAATTTTTGATATAAAATCTGCGATTTTCCTGAATTCACTAAGTTATGGGGCAAGAACGATGAAATGTTCCTCTCTGCAAATTAGTCTTCTGAATTGGGAATAAGGCATTAATTTGCTTATCTTTAAACACACACTGTTTTTATGTATATCTGTCAAGCAGTGGACACCTCTCAAAGAAAATAAATCACCAACATCCACGGTGCTGGGTTGTTTCCAAGTACCAAATATGGGGAAGAAATTAATACTTTAAAAAAAATCATGTTAGTTATGAGATACAGTTGCCTTTTTATCAATCCCCCATGCCGTCAGGCATGGGGGAACTAAAACACCTCCCCCTTGCCCATGTTGTTTTGTTGATTGATTGACTGTGTGCCTGTTTTTTATATATACTGTTTTGTTTTTGTTTTTTTAATGAGATTATTAATTTCAATTGGAATCTGGATGGGTGGGCATTGGATTTGGTATTGTGTACTGTACTGTTTTTTTTATTATTGTTGTGAGCCGCCCCGAGTTTGCGGAGAGGGGCGGCATATAAATCCAATAAACCTAACCTAACCCATATCTCACATCCGCAACTTATATTTCCTGCAGAAAACCTGAAAGAGTTTTACTGTAGAGGGTGGCTCCAGATATATTTTCTGTTTAGCCACACCTACTTTTTAAAAAAATAAAAACCTTCGTCATCTTTTTGCCAGCCAAGCATTTCGGCAACTGCCATTTTACACAGCAAAGAACCAGGCAGTGCAACTCCATACAGATCTACTCAAAAGTAAGTCACCTCGTCCTGTAAGATTTATTTCCAGGGAAATGCAGAGAATTGCAGCTTGAGTTAATGAAACAGAACTGTGCTGTCACCACAGACAGAAATAGTCAGACTATATTAAGACCTGTTTCTTTAAGACATTGCATTAGGGGAAATGTAGTCAGATTGTAGTCTGGGTAATGTAGTTTACATGTGACAACATCTGTGTATACCTATTGGCTCTGACCCAGGATGAGGGGTAATTGGAGAGAGCATTACAGCGGGTGTTTTGTCTTCACTCACTAAGCCAGCCAGCATGTAGAAGCCAGGGTCAGATTCAACCTCTTTTTAGCTGCACAATGGGAAAGATTATACTACAGAATAATTGCATCATAACTGTGAGTTATTGTGTAAAATGATCTGTGATATCTCGTTGTGCTAAGTTATCTTAATGGGAAGAGTTTCAGCTCCTACTACCACAGTAAAGAGAGGTTGAACTGCCCCCCTCTTCTCAAATCACTGCAGTCTTAAAGAAATAATCTGCCTTAAAGAAGTAATCAGCCTATTTAAAAAGATTAAATCTCCCTCTCCTCCTGAGGGAAGCTTAATAGTAACCAGAGGGCTGATCCCTCTTGTTCTGATCAGAAGCCTTAAATTCCCATCCTGATGTCGCTACATGCTCCTATATTCCTGTCTTCCTGAAGCCTTAATAAGAAAAAAGGAATCCCCACCCACACACATACTTCTTTCACAGCTACTGCTCAAATCTGCTCAGCATGGGGAGGAAAGGGAGGGGCATGTTTACATTTAAAAGCTATTATTCTTGCCTGTTTCAACTATCTGTTTGATCCACAAACCTCCAAGTTTTTCCTCTCTTCACAAACACCTATAGAGTTTTGCCCCTATGCTAACCTTTTCTATCTCTACAGTTCCTCTCCTAGACAGCCATGAGCTCTGAGCCTCGCAACCGCCAGCAGACTCTGGCTTTACGGAAGCAGTTCATCGGGTAAGGTGCTTCAGTGCTGGATAAAAAGCCTGCCAGGCCTTAAAAAGACCATCCTGGGTCGTAAAGGGCAAGATGCCCACCCATTCATTCCTCAGCAAAGGGGGAGCTGCTGCAATATACATGGGCTGCGCTTTCGCTGCTTACAGTTGTCACAACGCCTTCCTTTCTAGGGGGGGCTTGCTCTTTTGGCTCGTCCCACAGGGTAACTTTAAAGGTAGCAGCTGCTACTAGCCCCCACTGTTCCCTCTAAGCTGCAAAGCTGTGGCTGCACAGGCAGTGATGGGCTCCTACAGGAACGGTCAGGAACGCAGTTCCGGTAGCAAAATTTGGCCAGCCCACGGGGGGGGGGGAGAGAAAAGGCAGCAGGAAGGAGGGGAGGGGGCTCAGACACACCGTCTGCCAGGGCTGGACCTGCCAGCGTTGAGTGATAGCTGTCTGTTTGAGTGAGGGGGAGGGTGGCTGGGAGGTGCAGCTGCAAAAGGATCTTTTTGTCTTGGGGGGCAAGGAATTCCTGGGGACAGTCCGGGGATCAAAACCAGATGAAGGACTTTGCCCCAAACACTGAAGATTTAATGCCGGTGTCAAATAAAAGCCAAATGGGCAACTTGGAGCCAATCATCAGGGAACTTGAGTTCCAGTCCTGCCTTAGGCATGAACTTCCTGGGTGACTTTAGGCCAATCACCAGCATAGTTCCATTGCCACCTTAATTCTTATTGGAGGGGTGTGTGAAAATTGAAAAAAAATTCTCATATTAATTTGGGATACCAGGATACTGGTTGAGGAAAGAAAAAAAAAACACAGTGGAAATTTCTTTACACTTTTCATTTTTTAAAGACCCTTGGAAGGGCCAATAGGCAAAAAGGAAGCTGTGTGCTCCCTCCCATATTTGTGTACACCAGGGTGATTAAACAGAAAAAAAACATGGCTCTTCCCTGGAACAAACTAAAGGGATGAGATCCTATGGCTTAGAGCAGAGGTCTTCAAACTTGGGAACTTTAAGACTTGTGGACTTCAACTCCCAGAATTCTCCAGCTAGCATAGCTGGCTGGAGAATTCTGGGAGTTGAAATTCACAAGTCTTAAAGTTCCCAAGTTTGGAGAGTCCTGGCCTAGAGGTTAAAGCTGCTGCCTTGCAAGGCAAACCCACAGGTTCAAATCCCAGTAAGGGTATGGCTAACTGCAGAGCACAAGAGGTTGAAATAGACTATACTAGTTTCCCTTTTTTTTCATAATAGGCAAAAATTATTTATTTATGTGTGAAGTACACATCAAAATAAAAACAATCCCAAACTGAAATGTATTAATCCCACACAGCTGTTCTGCTCAACACATTCTGCAAAGGTGGTTTTGTGAAATCAATTAACACTGATTTCGTTGTTGCCTTGGGTGACATCTGTGAAAAACATTCAGGTGCTCAGCCATGAAAATGTGCTGCTCACACTATACTTATCCGCACACACACACCCAAAAAATTAGAGGGAACATTGCTGGCCCCCATCGAGATGTTCTCCTGTGGTGGGATCAACTACATTGCCCCACGTTGCCAGATTTCTTTCTATCTCCATCTGGAGGATTTCCCTTAATACCAGAGTCAGCGATACAAAATGGTCTAGCTGCGTCTAGGTGTGATTCTTTCCCAGGGGATAAGCATATAATTTCTTCAGGTTGTAATAATGATAATTGTGTCACTGAGTGTGTATGTAATTTGAAAACCCAGGGGTTGGTTTGTTTAGATATCTGCGAGTTAACACAAGTAAACTTCATAACTACAGACAATTTGTCTACGTTCAAGGTACATCTCTATAAATCTCTTACTCTTGGAGATACTTGCAAGTATTGTGAAGGTATGACTATAATCGGAATATTTGTATTAGGAACATGCACACCAAAAGTCAACCTGCAGTGCTGGCTTGGCTTAAACGTTGCACAGCTCCTTTCATTATTAATGGCAGAATGAAGCATGGTCATAGGAGCTTGAAAATCACTACACATCAGGCATCTCCAAAACGACCAACAGGCTGCATGCGGCCCTGGACAGCTCTTAATGGTGCCCCACAACATATAGCTGCAAATGCTGCGACAATGGTGCCCACATGTCTGCCCATTTCATGCCCATAGAGGCCTTACCAGTCACCTGCAGACACATCGCAGACAGCCCACAAGCTGTTAGATGTCAAGGTCCTCTTCAAACACTATGGATGACCATCATAAATATATACAGTGTTCCCTCGATTTTCACGGGGGATGCGTTCCGAGACTGCCCGCGAAAGTCGAATTTCCATGAAGTAGAGATGTGGAATAAATACACTATTTTTGGCTATGAACAGTATCACAAGCCTTCCCTTAACACTTTAAACCCCTAAATTGCAATTTCCCATTCCCTTACCAACCATTTAGATTATTACTCACCATGTTTATTTATTAAAGTTTATTTAAAAAAATATTTATTAAAGACAGACAAAAGTTTGGTGAGGACATATGACATCATCAGGCGGGAAAAACTGGTATAGGGAAAAAACCCGCGAAGTATTTTTTAATTAATATTTTTGAAAAACCGTGGTATAGACTTTTCGCGAAGTTTGAACCCGCGAAAATCGAGGGAACACTGTATTCATTAACTAGCTTATAGCCGACATGCGGCAAGACAATTCCTATTCACTGTGCCCTAGGCAAGCTAAAACATGCCTAGGCAAGTCTATATAAACAATAGGGAATCCCACTTCTACCCATCTTGTACTCATTGCACCCACCAATGGTCACTTGATTTCCTGAGAAATCTGTTGTGAAACATTGTCTAAGTCAGTGATTTTCAACCTTTTTTGAGCTGCGGCACATTTTTTACATTTACAAAACCCTGAGGCACATTGAGCGGGGAGGGGGGGCGGCTAAAAAAAGTTTGGACAAAAAAGTCTCTCTCTCTCTTCCTCCCCTTCACTATATTTCTTTCTCCCTTCCTCTTTCTCTCCCTTCCTCTTTCTTTCTCTCTCTCTCTCTTCATCCCTCTTCCTTCCTTCCTCTCTTTTTTGCTCTCTTTCTCTCTCCCTCACTACCTCCCTCTATGTCTTTCTCTCCTCTCCCTCTCTTTCTCTCTCTCTCTTGCTTTCTCTCTCTCTCTTGCTCTCTCTCTCTCTCTTTCTCTTGCTCTCTCTCTCTCTCTCTCTCTTGCTTTCTTTCTCTCTGAGCTTCGCGGCACACCTGACCATGTCTCGCGGCACACTAGTGTGCCACGGCACACTGGTTGAAAAACACTGGTCTAAGTATCCGATATAGCTGTATGCCTGCAAACTATCACCACCATCCCAGCTCAAGTTAGTACAAGCCCTGTTCAGAAATATGTCTGTTAAAAGCACTCATCAAGAGGACTCAAACAGGGAGCTTACTTCCATATTTAAGGCCACATCAGTAGGTAAATCCATCATGGCCAATACTTCTAAAAACAAATACTTGTGTTGGCTTGCCCAAATACCAGTTGCTTGAGGACTCTATAGGGCAGACCTGGGCAAGATGCGGCCCGAGGGCTGGATGCGGCCTGCCCGCTCTCTGTGACCGGCCCGCGGAGGTCAGTCCAACTTTTCTAGATAAGAACCGGGTGTTCAAGATATAAGATATAATATATAATAATATATAATAATTTATAATTATAATATAATTAACTCAGTTCTACCCTATAATATACAGTATTGGATAGAACTGAGTTAATTATATTAGTCCGGCCCTCTAAAACCATCCCAATTTCTCATGCGGCCCTATGGTAAAATTAATTGCCCACCCCTGCTATAGGGGAAGGGTATGCCTTTAATACATTGGGAATACCCCAAAGGCGTTTAGCTAGTCACTATGATAAACAAAATGGTTGAAGAAAGGGTTCGCCCTGATCTAGCAGAACTATACTCATGTTGTTAGAACAAATGATATTTTCAGTATAGTCTTCAACTTAAAACGATTGAACCCCAAAATTTTGCATTACTCACTGTCACATCTATAAATATGCATTACAAATGTCACCTCAACAAGTTCCTGACTGCACTTGTTAAGACTTCTACAGATCAATTATATATACTGTATAAGATTGCATTCAGATACAATCATACTAAATATTCTTAAAGAAAGCAACTTTTAGCTGCTCAAATTACTTGCAACCAGGCATGACTAAATTCAGTTCAAAAACATTTTCCTTTGAATTTTATTAAAACTGGATTATTGTATCATTGTAGATATAATTAAACTAATTTTTTTGTTTCTGATTTCTTACCTCAAATCTGCAATACATTGATGGTAAAAAATTTAAATTGTTACAATTAAATTTCTTTTTTAAAAAATACTTCATTAAAGGTCATCCTGCAAGCTTTTTTTCCCAGAAGATCCAGTGAAGATTATCAAGGCAAAGGGCCAATATATGTATGATGAAAATGGAAACCAATACCTTGACTGTATCAATAATGTTGCTCATGGCAAGTGGAAAATTATATTCTCTTTAGTAAACTCTCTTAGATCTAACCTGTGTAGTCAGGTAAATTTAACTCCAGTTCTTTCTAAACTGTCAAAATGTTTGTGTTTGAGTCTTTCCTTTTCCATGGTTTAACTTGTCCGTATCACCAATCTGCAGTGGTAGTATTATGTGTGGCCTGTGTTTGCTCTCATAGGCAGTATCTGCGCCCATTGATTCACTTAATTCAACCCCCACAGAATAAGAATAAATATGCTAACAATGATTTTAGAATGATTTAGAAAAAATAAAAGCCATATTTGATATTTAAACTTTTGGGTGACTGTTCTGGTCATTCTACTTTTCTATGGAAGTGCACCCCTAGCAAGTATATCCGGTAACTCAAGTGTTATCATGAATTTCTGCTTTTGATTCCCCAAGATTAAGCTAGAAATAAAATAAGTGAGGAATTATATACAACCTTAAAAATTGCATGAATGGTCACTGAAATTGCTTTTTTCCCATCCTTATTTTTTAGTGGGGCACTGCCATCCTGAAGTGGTCGAAGCAGCTCATCAGCAGAATCTACTGCTAAATACAAACTCTCGGTATCTACATGACAATTTGGTGGATTATGCACAAAGACTTTCTAAAACATTGCCGGAGAAGTTGTGTGCCTTCTATTTTTTGAATTCAGGGTAGGATTTATTTATTTTTTAATCAAACAGGGATCTTTATACCTTCTTTGCAAGGCAAGAGAACTGAAATTTGTTACCATCTCATGGAACTGTTTGTCAGGATAATTACATCTTTGCTTGTTTGGTATTTATATTACTTCTGTATTTGTTTCTTTAGACAGAATGAATAAAAATGCATTTTCCATTTTTGGGAAAATAAGACATTCAGATTTTTCTTTATTTTCTATAATCAAAAGGCTTTTCATCAAGTATTTAATTAGCAATTGTAATGAAACACTACATATAAAATGTAAAATTCTTTTAAAATTATGTTTATTATTTTTTTTCTTTTAATCATTCAACTGAAGTTTATTAAAAATTACATACATCTAAGGCTGGTCATATTTCCATACCAGTATGCCCCATTTGATACATATGAAACTACTCAGGTTTATAGATGACTGAATATGAACAATGAGAAAACCTCAGAATTTTCCATTACAGATCAGAAGCTAATGATCTTGCTCTGAGACTAGCACGGCAATATACAAAGCATAAAGACGTTATTGTTATTGACCAGTAAGTATATACAATGATTTAAATACCATTATATTACTATGTGCAATTCAGCTAGCAGTAACTAATCAACCTTAATTGAATTTGGAAAAAACTAAACAGGATGTTGTCCAGAACCTGGACAAGAAAATACTGCCAGGGAATCTTGAGAGATATACTGTAGGTTAGATTAGGAAGCATTTCTACACTGTTCCTAAAAATTATAAGAACATGCTTATATAATTATCAGAAGTTTAGTTTGGCTCAAGAATTTTTATTTTCTTTCAATAGAAATTGGAGTCACAAATTTTGTTTCTGAAGTGAACTTTTAAATACCTAAAATTTAATATGTATTTCATACTAAGAAGTATTTATTTATCAGTACTGTAAATTTATTAAAGCTCATTTTTTAAAATTTGAATCTTTCTATTCTTCAAGAAGCCAAGATCAAACTAACTGAATTCCTAATGTAGGTCCATCCATTTAGTTTCAAAGCTAAGTGGATGTGATCCCAAAGCCTATATTTACAATTTGCATTTAATGTATATACAGAGTATAATTTTGAAAATGTATCTTTATGAGAATTGTTTGCTTTCTAAGACATCAGCTGAGAATATGTAAAAGTACTGTATTATAAATTAGAAAGTAGGTGCTTCAGTTTAGCAGTCTGGATGTGTACAATTTTCTAGTACTAATATTAAACTAAGGTAGAATTTATGTATTTCTATGGATTATTGTGTTTTGTTTTAAGCGCTTATCATGGACATCTGACATCTCTGATTGACATAAGTCCATACAAATTCAGAAATCTAGATGGCCAAAAGGAATGGGTCCATGTGGTAGGCATAAGAGACTATATTAACCCTTTTCTTGTTAACTTCCAATTCACCAAAAACTAAGAGGTATAATCAGCTATTAAACTTTTTTTTAATAGGCTCCTCTTCCTGATACTTACAGAGGATTATATAGAGAAAATCATAAGGATCCAGCCACAGCATATGCAGATGAAGTGAACAAAATTATCGACAAAGCACACCAAGAAAACAGAAAGGTAAAAGTTGTCTTAAATACAGAAATTCTAAAAGTTTCTGTATTTATCATTTTGGGTTTCTTTTTAACATGAATTTAGTCAGTTATCCAGTGTGCCATTACAGTGGTGTTTTTTCTTCTGTCTTCTTTGTAGCAATTACTTAACAAGTCAAGAAATTTTGAAAAAAAATGTGTGGTATTCAGTTGCAGCTTCATTCATTATATTTTTTTACGCTTTTCTCCCGACAACTGTCTAAGCAAAATTGAATAATGTTCTTGCATCCTAAAGAATCCTAAAGAATGGCAGAAAATCATCTTTGAGAAGAAAAAAACACATTATTGGCCATAACTCATAGCTCTTGGCAAGAAAAAAGTTCAAATGTACACTGTTTGGATAGTTAAAGTTTCTTATGTATTATAGTAGTTGTTACTCAATTGTGGTACTTAAGATTTCTGAATTAGAAGCTTTATTATATCCAAAAAGGTAAATACATGCACATATGTATTATGTATACATCTACTAATTACATTATATACATTTTCAGTTTGCTGCACTTTTTGTAGAATCATTACCCAGCGTTGCTGGACAAATCATTCCACCATCTGGTTATTTCCAAAAGGTTGCAGAGTAAGTATTCATACTTTTCTTCTATCTATTTATATTTAGTCTAAACAGTATTCATATATTTTCTGTTTAAAGTTCCAAGTTTAAGGGCTTTTAAGATGTTTAACTTCTGCAAGATCTAGTTTTAATTCCTAAAGATTTCAGTAATTAAAATTAACTTTACAAATATTTAATTTTCTTTCATGGGCTGTTTTTGGTTGCTGCTTAATTTTGGAAAAAGTGAACTGTTGGAGATATTTGTTCAGAAGTACTGATTTAATAAGATATGTTCTATTTCTGCAGAAATATATTTCTTATTCTTTTAATAGGCATATACACAAAGCAGGAGGTGTATTTATTGCTGATGAAATTCAGGTTGGCTTTGGCAGAGTTGGCAAACATTTTTGGGCATTTCAACTTCAAGGAGAGGATTTTATTCCTGATATTGTTACTATGGGAAAGCCAATAGGGAATGGACATCCTGTGGCTTGTGTAGCAACAACAAAAGAAATTGCAGAGGCATTTTCAGCAACAGGAGTAGAGTATTTTAACACAGTAAGCAGTCATCCACATTTTCATTCTAAAATGCATCTTAGTGTGGTTTGAGCGTTACATGTATTCAAATACTTCGTGCACAAGGTATTTAGTGGATTGCTACTACATTGCAATTATACAATACTACAATACAATTCTCACTGGCATATGCTACTTGCTTTAGGCAAATAATTTTGTTTAGAAAATTTATTTTTATTTTTATTGCTCCCTCCCATTCATAGTTTGGAGGAAATCCTGTGTCCTGTGCAATAGGCCTAACAGTCCTGGATATTATTGAGAAAGAAGAACTTCAAACCCAAGCTCTTCATGTGGGAAACTTCTTTATGGAACTACTCAATCAACAAAAAGCTAAACATTCTCTAATTGGAGATATCAGGTATCTATTTTAAAACATTTATCAATTATTTAATATAAGCAGCATGTACTCGCCACATAGTTTGTTAGCACGATTTTTAGCAGTCTCAAATTCCACATTTGTTTATTGTAATAACTGTAACTTCATATTTTACCTTGTTTTTACAGGGGTGTTGGACTATTTATTGGTGTAGATTTAGTACAAGACCAAGAGAAAAGAACACCTGCTACCAAAGAAGCAGAATTCATCATAACAAGGTAAAGGTACTCTGAAATGTTTTGTTTGCTTGGACAGTTTAATTATAATTTAATTTACTGGTATTCCCAATCTAAGAACTGTATTCAATTATAGTGATCTCATATTTTGTGACCAATTTTTCAAAAATTATGTTGAAGCGTTACAATCAATGGATACATCCAATGTTTCATGGATATAACATCCATGAAACATGTTAATATGCTTCCCCAAATGAAAATTCCACCACTATTTGTGTTACCCAGCTAATGCTTTAATGCCATGGTGGTGACCTATGACACACATGCTACAAGTGACACACAGAGCCATATCTGAGGGTATGAAGGTGTTGTCCTATGTCAGCTCCAGTGCACATTTTTGGCAAAGGAAGATGGAGGGGCATTGGGGGAGGAGGCAGGCTTCAGGAAAGCCTCCGGAGCCTGTGGATGGAGAAAAACAGGCCCAACAGACCTACCAGAAGTTTGTTTCCGGTGGGTCTGTTTTTCACCATCCAGTCTCCAGAAGCTTTCCTAAAGCCCGGTGAGTGCAAATAATAGCCCAAAGGGCCTAGTTTATGTCTGGTAACTTCAATAAGGCCTGCACACATGCACGAGGGGGGGGGCAGTGTGTATTTGTGCGTGTTACATGCATGCACTTTATGGTTGTGGGCACGCACGCACACACACGCTCTTTTGGCACCTGAGCTAAAAAAAGGTTCACCAACACTGCTTTAAGGGCTTCCCATTTGCCCTAAAGGCCTGCACCCCTCTGCTAACTAGAATAAGGCTTTGCTGATCCTGACAGTGATGGTGAACCTTTTTGTTGCCGTATGCCAAAAGTACACGTGACATCACTCCTATGTGCCAGCACCCATAATGCAATGCATGTCCTACGCATGCATGCACACCCATGCATGTGCACTGCACCATGCATGCGCCCACACACACATCCCATTTTGGACCAACCTTTGCCGCTGCGAATGCCACCCTTCACCAGCCATTCCTGCCGGCAGGACCGCAGAGCAACAAGCCCTCTAGGCTTCCTGGGTGTGTATGCGCCTACTAAGCACTTGGCCTGAAAAATCTCAACAGGCCTGATCTCTCTGAGACAGTTAATTAACACTGCTCTGCACCGACTGTTTCCAAATGCTTTTTGCCTTTGCCATTTGCCTCTTTGCAGAGGCAGCAGCAGCTCCTCCTCCTTCCAACTTCGCTGTTAACCTCAAGGTTTGTCTTATGCGTGTGGGGGAGAGAAAGGTCCTGGAGGGGACGTCCATGGTACCAATGACTGCAACCACGGTCTAGAGATGCTGATCAGCTGGGTGCATGGCGGAGGCCAGTGCAAGAGAAGTGGGATACCAGATACTCAGCTCTGCAGCTCCACGGAGCCAGCTGGGCGATTTCTGGAATGCCGGCGTGGCGTAGGACTTCCCTACATAACTTTGCCAGCACAAAGTTTGCTGGAACTGCAGAGCTGATATCCCGCTTCTCTTGTGCTGCCCGCCGTCATGCACACAGTGGTGCATGACGGACTGTGGCTACAGTCACTGGCACCAAGGATGTCACCACCACCATCCCTATAACCCCAACACTACCATAATCTTTCTTCCTACACCTTGGTAAGGCAAACCGAGTTTTACGACTGGCAGGGGGAGGATGAGCTAGCACTGCCTCTGCAAAGAAACTCCCCCCCCACCCCGGCACCCCAGGCCCTTTCTCTTCCCCAGTAAGGTAAACCCCAAAGTTACAGTGAGGCTGGCAGGAGGAAGGGAAGCCACCGCTAGCTCTGCAAAGGGGCAGTGGCGCAGGCAAAGTGGCAATGCTGTTTTGCCAACACAAACAGCCTCCGACATGGATCATGAGCAGCAGGTGTTGATGGTTGTTGCTCATGCCTGATAAGAGGAGGTTCATGCACTAAGAAATAAACTTCTTCTGATACACGCAGGCACACAGGGCAGCTATTCTGTTTACTAGTGCACATACATGAGTAACAATCAGCTGGCTGGCTGATCTTCCGGATTCTAGCACAGCCACCTGAGGGAAGCCAAGCTAATAGTTACGTGCACACACGCACACGTAACCAGAAGATTAGCTGACCAGTGCACATGTGTGCGCCGGAAACCCGGAATAGGACTGAGCAGTTCCATGCTTGTCAGGCGAAATAGCTCCACGTGCCATCTGTGGCACACGTGCCATAGGCTTCCCATCACAGTTCGAGGACATGACACAGTGGCATCCCATGACGTATCAGGACTTTTTCCCCCTTTGCTAAACAAGGTGTGGTGAGCAAGTGATGCATCCGGCCCCTAGGCTGGGAGTTTGACAGCCCTGCTCTAGGAGAATGAAGTAAGGTGTTTATAACAGTAGACTCTGCCAGACCCTATGCAGTCCTTCTAGGAAACCTTCTAAGGTGCTTGATGACATTTTGTTTCTTGCATCATTTTTGGAAGGCTTGCCAGCCCATCTTGTAGATTCTCACAATAGCTGGCCATCTTGAGGGAAGGAGTGTGTCAACTACTGGGCCCATTCACTTAATTCCAACAAGTCAAGAGGCTTTTCAGGTCAGTTGCTTCCCTGCTGAAGTGTGTCAGTGTTGGTAGGAACACATGGAGCAGGGCTGGAAGTTATAAAGCCTCAATTTCTTCTGCCTTTGAAGGAGGAAATTTGTATTGATCCTCTTTGCTGTTGCTTTTCTTAAGCAAATCAACTCCAGTATATCCTGTATTATTATCAGGGGTTTAGAGGACTATGCCATAGTGGTTGTATACTTCAGGGCCATCAAGCTATTTTCAGGCGGTGAAAATGTATTGCTCAATCTTTGCTGTAACAATTGGCTAAGAATTTCCTCTATAATCTGGTATTTCTTAGGGCTGTGGACAATTACATTTTCACATTTGCTTTTGATCAGCTTTGTGTGAGCAACTTACAAAATAGGCTTCATCTCAAGGACTTGTATGTGACCTGACCTTGGACAGGTGGTCCACATCTGTGTTTTAACTCACACATAATGGAATTGGTCTTGCAGTTTAAGTTCCAACTATTGGGTATCTTGAATTTACTGATAAAGAATAATTCTCCCTAGACCAAGGATAGGCAAAGCCAGATCTTCTATGACATGTTGACTTCAACTCCCAGAATTCCTGAGCTAGCATGTTTTGCTCAAGAATTCTGGGAATTGAAGTCCACAAGTCATAGAAGAGCCAACTTTGCCTACCCCTGCTCTAGACTATTGAAGTGTGCACCTTATTCCTCAGCCAACTTACCAGTAGGTTTTTGGGGCAAGGAAGGTAGAGCAACGAACATTTTCTGAGATTTGGCCTACTTTGCCTTCCATTTTGCCTTGTCATTATCTTTATTATTAAAGCTGATAAAGGAATAAGATCCACCTTGTGTCAAGGAGACAGAGCCACGGTTGAAGAGGGCTTCCTTCCAAAAGGGCAAAAACACACACACACCCAAATGCTTCACCCTACTTTCATGTAAAAAGTAATCAATCCTTTCAGATTGATTCTGTCATTCCAGTAATGGAAGCCCATGACATATGTTGAAAGCCCTGCTTACATAATGAAGTAAAGCAACTTTAAAGGGGACCTTATGATTTTTCAATCTCTAGCTTAAAAGTATTTAGTTTCTTGGTCATGCAGGATCTCAGTGCCACTGTAAGAGTGCATACTCCCGATAGTTATTGAAAATGCCAAATCCTGCCAAAAGCCATAACTAAAAGCCCAATTGTGCCCAACAATGTCTAAAGCTGATATATCATGATAAATGTGATTTTATATGATCATACTAATCCAAGTAAATAATTTATGCTTCTCCTACTAAAAGGCATTTTTTTCTGGTTCTCTAGATTAAAGAAAGAATTCATTATGCTGAGCACAGATGGGCCAGGTAGAAATGTGCTTAAGTTCAAGCCACCACTCTGTTTCAATACAAAGGATGCAGAGTTAGTTATTGATAAACTTGATACGATATTAACAGGTAAGTAGAGGAAAGCTCTTTAAAACTGTTTTATATAACACATTTTTGAAGCTGGATTGCCTATCTGGCATGCTATATATTGACCTAAGCCTTCTTAAGAAATAAAACATTTTATACTTAAGCAATAATGTTCAAAGATTTTGCAGTCTGAAAGCCTGTTCTAAGAACATCAATCAGTTTGCCAGTCCCCTTTTTCAGCCATTTCTCCTCAAAAGAGGCAGTTGAGTATACTCTATTTTGCTCTATGTGTATAGTTTACATATAAAAAATTACATGGAAGTTCTTCTACACTGAATGACTTTCCTATTAAATTCTTTCTGAAAATGCACCAATTAGCACCATTTTTCTCTCTGAAAGTAGACATCACTGTAATGACTGTAATGAAAAAACAAGCATGGGTCTAAATGGAAAAAAGTTTTTAACTTTATGATAGTCACCTTTAATGAAACCTTTTTTTTTATTTTAGCTTTTGGGGGGAGGGAGGGTATGAGAATAGTATCTCAATCAGAAGACCATTGGGAATATTTTTGTGCCACAGGAATGATGCATTTCCATTCGCAATTATTTGTAAATAGTAATATTGGCCCATGAATAATGGGCAGACAACAATCATGTTCTAATTGAATATTCTGCAGAACTGGAGACAAGAAAAACCTAAAGAGGATGATTTCCAAGGCTACAAGAGGTAAGCATTCATGTACTATTATTATATACAAAAAGCATATTCTTTATGCAGAAGCCATTAATTTCATTATCCTGAATATCAAATCATATTCCAACAATATACAGTCAACAGCGTGTCAAAATATAAATTATGAACATTTTAACTTGCTGGCTTTCTTGTGTGAATACTGAATTTTCATCCATTTTTTTGCAGGATACAGGCATGGTGCAGAATTCTACCATTTTTCAACAATTACAGCTACAATAATAAAGTTCTGCCTTCTACAAGCTTTCATAATGCAATCTATGTAGTTTTATTGTATTGCTGACATTTTTAGCAATACAGCTTGTGATTTTTCAGCTATATTGCTATTATATCTACTAATGCAACTTTTATCCAGAAAATATAGCTTGTCATCTTTGTGCTATACAGGTTGCAGAACAATATATAACTATTCTTATTTCTACCTATATTTCACAATTAGCACTTTTGACCTAATAAGTCCATTTTCTTTGTAACATTTTATTAACAAATTGGTAGTCAGTTATTGTTTAATAAAACATCCAAACATAAGATTCATGAAAATTGTTTTTGTAAGCTTAGTAGCATCTTATAGAAATGTTTTATTTATGGAAGTATTGTCACCAATGCTGACAGACTATTTTTATTTGAAAGCATAGCTCTTCAATTACAATCATTCAGAAATAAAGGAGAATGCTTATTTTAAGAAGCTGACAGATCAAAAATAATTTATACCAAAAATGTTGTAACCGATGAAAAGCAACCCATTTTTAAGGACAGTGTCTAACAACTAAAACATGTTACCTGTTTTTCTGTACTATTGAGATGGCATTCTATCACTAAAGATAGTTCTGCTATATCTGTCAGTCATAACAGTATCAAATTATTACCTTTTTCCATAAGCAGTTTTTTTTCCTCTTCACTACAGCTAATTTTCTGTATTTTACTAGAAAATGCATGTTCTAGTCTAAAAACATGTTTATATTTGCTATGATGGTCTCTGATATTTCAATCCCTAAGATCTGTGGCTTAAAGCAAATGAAAAACATATTTTTTTTAAAAAAATGGTAAAATGTGCTTAACAGAACTTCAAAAGATTTTTAATGCTGCATATTAATATCAAACAGGCTTAGTTAACAAAACATGCAAAATATAGTACTAGTATTCAACTATCTACACTTGGAGCAGTCATAAAACTTCCATTATTTGGGGCTTAAAAAACAGGGTGAAAACAGTATTAAAATACCCAATAGCAAGTAAGGTTGGAAAGTCCACTGTCACATCCATTACAGAGGGGGAAAAATGCAATCTTTTAAATTCATACTCAGGGAGGAGACAGATAATTGTAATTCTAGTGTAATGTGAAAATGTCTTTCAGGAACTCCTGCTGAATATCCAATTGATTATAATAGACAAGAGACAGTAAAAAAACCTGCTTAATAGTCATTTTATGTCTAAATAAATTAGCAGTTCATGAACAGAGGTAACTCAGTTATAGGATTACAACCTACTTCTACCGCTGTAACTCATAAATTCTGAATTGCAGTAGTTAATTGTTTCATCTTCAGAAGAACTATATTTAATTTGTTTTCAGTTAGTAGGATTTGACATTCTAGCAAATAAGTCTTAAAAATGTTCTTATATCATTGCAGATAACTTCTTTGTAGTCAGGTATATTTTCAGTAGCCTTTTAATTTCTCACAGGACAGTTTAGTATTACTGAACTGTCAAAAGCAAAACTCATTTTCAAGTCTTATTTGTTCAAATGCCCAGACAAGGAAGCCATGCAGATTACCATATAAAAATGATCAAAAATTTTAAAATAAAAATGATCAAAATTAAATAACTGGAGCCAATCCATAGATGTTAAATGAGCTTAAATAATGAGTTCTAATTTGGAATTAATATCTATTATTATACAATTAAAATGTATGTTCCTAACATAGTTTATAAAGTGACTATTGTTTTTCCAGAGACAACTTCCTCTTCCAAGCCTAGTTTTAACCATGGCTGTTATACATGTAATTAAAACTTCCATTAAAACAGAGCTGCCATTATAATATCTTTGATTTAAGAAATAAATTATTATTCTAAATAAAAATGCATGATATTTTTTGAGCTTATACCTAGCTAAGGCAAGCTACGTTTTTGGAAACGTTAAATGTAGAATTTAATGTACTTGTAGTGCATTAAAAATCTTTACCCATATTTGATAATAGGATTGCTATAATCTGTTATCTACTGAAAATAGTAACATGGCTACAAAATAGCTCAGAATAAGCTTGGAAGAAGCTATAGAATAGTTGAAAAAAATTTGGAAGCAGTACTGAAAATCCAATGTTTATGCAGCTTTAATATTTCCTTAATTTTAGCATGAAATGTTTAATTTCTAAATACTAATAAAACACATCAGAGTACAAAAGCCATTCAGATTGACAGATTTAAGTATGATCAATTAACCTAGGGAAGGTTCAAATATAATGAGTGTACTACATAACCATCCAGGTGTTTTGTACATGTTATTGAGCATGTTTTCAGATTTTGAAAGCACTTAAATTGAACTTGCATATACAAAAAAGCAGACTATAGTGTAAGCGTGTCTAATATTGTATTGTGTGTGTAAATACAGCCTTGAGCCCTTCAGTATTTTAGGTATTTTATTCTATAAATTTACTCCTAAATTCCTGACCTTTATTCCTATGCAAGGCAATAACACACGATTCTTAATCCTAAAATTTGCCTGAAATATAATACTTGTTCTGCTTCCTGGTTTTTCCTACCTCAACAATACTTTGAATTTGTGATTAAACAATTAAGCTTTGGTGGTCTTTCATCAATTTTAGGGTTAAAACATGCTCTAAATCCAACTTCAAAAATTTATGCATCCACCCAGCCACCAACATTTCTAATGAAATTCTAAGGCTTCTTTTTTGAGCTACAAAAGGGTAGCTGGAATAATGGCACAGGATACTGTATTATGCTTTTTTATTCAAAAGCTAGAATAGCATCAATATCCATGTCATGGTGAATCAGAACACATGTAAAATACCTTACAATACATTAGATTCCAAAAAGGTACCAAAAAGTACAGTAAAATTAACACTTCCATTACAGGAAATGTATGACACAAAACCAATACAAAATAAAAAGGTGGAAAGTGATACTGGTTCCCTAAGATGCATCTCATTCTGTACAACTGGAATAACGTTGTTAACTCCAATGGGCAGTCCCTAGATGCAGAAGCTGCAGCTTTAAGCAGACCCCTCAAAATCATTTCAATTTAACCTATCAATAAAATCATTAATCTTCAGCAAGGCTGAAATTTACACACCACACTCTCTAGACAACTATTATCTGTAAATATTAAACAAAGACATTTCCAGGGAAGTCTTCAGATACACATAACAGGCCATAGAAATGTATTGTAAAGTTAATTTTGGTACATAATTGTAATGTCCATCTACAGCATTAAGTACAAAACATATGCAGTAGTTTTGTGCATTACAGCATGCCACTGCATACCTGAATACTTTTGATCAATATGGCTTGTAATTATTCTGATGACCACGTCTTGGAGCCTTCCCATAATTTGAACTGCCTTGACCTATAAATAAGCAATCAAATGCATTAAATTAGTATTTAGTCATGCTTGCAGTTATCTGTAGCCAGGTCCCATCTACAATACAAATATACTTAATAGTTGTAGTCTTGACAGCTGAATCCTATATTCAAAAACTCTTCTTTAAAAGGAAAAAATCACCTGGAAAACCCCGTATTTTAGAATATGTCCATTCTAGAGTACTGAATGCAATACATACCTCTTCTTCCACCTCTTCCTCGGCCGCCCCCAGAACCAAACTGTTGCTGCTGATATACTTCTTTTGGCTGTGCTACCTTAATTTCACACTGAAAAGATTGTAATGTAAAACAGATGTTCTTAACATACAATACTACATACACACACCACAAGTTATAAATGTTCCAATATCTGAATTACAAAACTGCTTTCCAAATAATGAAATTTGAGGGCAAACACTTCTGCTGCTCATAAGTTAACACTGTACTAGAATTTATAAAATATAATCTATAAACTCAGTACCTCTTTCAAAACTGAACTTTAATCTCTCAAACTGCATAAACCCAGTTTATATTATTAAATTTCCATATGCTGTCTGAAACCAGGAAACAGGTTAAGCAAAATATGGTTAACTATGACTAAATACATGAATAGAGCCAACAGTGCACGTAGTCTCTGATTTAACCATTCATTTAGCAACCATTTAATGTGACAATGGCATTGAAATGGTACAGTGGTACCTCTACTTAACAACTTAATTTGTTCCATGACCAGGTTCTTAAGTAGAAGCAATTTTTCCCATAGGAATCAATGTAAAAGCAAATAATGCATGCAAACCCATTAGGAAAGAAATAAAATCTCAGAATTTGGGTGGGAGGAAGAGGAGGAGAGTCGTTGCCAAAGAAAGAAGGTAAGGTGAGGGGAATCAAAAAAATCCAAAACTTTAAGGCACCAAAAAAAAAGGGCTCCCCTCTCCTCTCGCTCTGTAGCCGGCGCCTTTCCTTCGCTGTGGTGACTCCTCGGCTGCCCAGGGCGAAGAGAACGTTTCTTTTCTCTGGGCGCTGGCAGAAGTTTATTCCCTCTCCAAGCGCCCAGAGAAAGGAAACTGCTTCGTTCACCCTGGACTGCCAAAGCCTCCAGCCAAAAATTCAAAGCCTATCTGCTAGATACGGGCGATGAGTGGGACAGAGCGGCGCGGAAGCCTCTTGCAGCAGCTGCCACAGCCACCGGCTTCGGCGCCGCTCGTCCCGCTCATTGCCCGTGTCTGGCAGAAGCTGCTGCCCGAGTGCTCTTGGCCGGTGGGATTCAAAGTGCTGGGGTGGGGGGTGTCCCAGCGGGAGGCGAAGCACTGGGGTGGGGGGGCTGTCAGGACACCCCCCACCCCAGCACTTTGAATCCCGCCGGCCAAGAGCACTCAGGCAGCAGCTTCTGCTGGATACGGGCGATGGGCGGGACGAGCGGCGCCGAAGCCGGTGGCTGTGGCAGCTGCTGCAAGAGGCTTCCGCGCCGCTCTGTCCCACTCATCGCCCGTATCCAGCAGATAGGCTTTGAATTTTTGGCTGGGGGGGGAGAAGTAGGACCTTCCTAACTCCCTCCCCAGCCAAAATCACAAAGCCAGGCAGCCCCCAGCCGCCAAAGGAGCCTCCTGATTCTCCCCGCCCTGTGGAGAAGTGTGGAGGGCTGCGTCACCGCCCGACGCCCCACCCCGTCCTGCATAATGTTCTCTGCCGGGAGGGCAGCGGCGCCGCGGACCGGCTGAAAACCCCCAACGGCCCGGTCCTGGTCCGCGGACCGGCGGTTGGGGACCTCTGACTTAGATGACCCAGGCCTTGACATTCAAATAACGTAATATGCCAGCATTATATAAATACAACTTGTATTCTATTTGTATAACATGTCTACACATTCCACCCTTCCTGCTTACATTTCCACCCATCATCAACAAATGTGGTCCACTTATTTATTGTATATCAGCCTTTAATATTCCCTTTTGAGAAAATAATACTCTATAGCTTCTGGGTCTGAGATGCCACTGGCTGTTTTTCATGAAATTGTAAATTAACTACGTAATATACTACTTTCATACAAACTAGCCCTGTTTTTCACTAATTTGCTAAAGTATGTTAAATCATATTTAATGGTAGACACTACATATTTCTCAAATTATATTTAGCTATTAACTAAACTTGTTTGGGATAATGTAATGAAAAACATGGTGAAATAGGCAACATATAAATTTAATATTGTCTAGAAAGTTAGCCCTCACTTCTGGGGGAAAAAGACATGCACACCGTAATACCATCTACAATTGCTGATGTTACTTTAAATCTTTGATTATACAAAGGGAATTAAATTAATTTGGATAGTTTCGAATTCTGTAGTGCAAAAACATAGATCTTATGACTAAAAAAAGTATAAATTAAATATACCAGGTTCATTTAGTCTGTTTCCTATAGTTTCCACATTCACAATAAACAGTAATTCTCTTACTTTTCACCTTCCAACCATATGCAAGATATATAGTAAATAGATTCCAACCCACTATACCTAAGCGGAATTCCTACCTTACTCCCACTGACATTGTGGAATTTTTTCTCTAATATTTTCTTCACTGGTTCTTCTTCCTTAAATGTGATGAATACAAACCCTCTTCTTTTATTGGTCTTTGGATCCATTGGAAGTTCAATAGCTTCAATCTAAAGAAACATAATATTTCAACTTTATTGAAATTATGTACTGCATTACCTTATTCAGTAATTCTGGTCAATCTCTTATTTCTTCAAGGTGCAACAGTCTTGTATTAAAAACTGCAACTTATTAAGCATAAGGAACTTAGTACATAAAGCCATATTAAAGTAATGTAAAAAATGCAAACTATTATTGCTCTGCAAGTGAGATCTATTTGTATAATAATTTGCAAATTTCATATAAGGATGACCATTTGCTGCTCTAAATAATTAAAGCCTATTAGAATTTACTATATTCTATGCTCGAAAAACCATAAGGAAATATAAGTACAGAAAGCAATATAGATTTATATATGCAGGGTAGTACATGATTTGTCAACCATTTAAAGAAATGCCACAATGTAACCAATTCTAATTTAATGAAATACAAGCATATAAATACATATGTGTATTGCACCCGGTATACTACTGCACCTGGTATAATAATCAATCTCTGGGTAATATATTCCATATTTCTACTTACAATTATTATGGATTAAAACAATTTGCTTTACTATTTTCATGTTAAAGCTATCCTGTCCACTGAAACTTGCATCAGGTTATATACCTCTCCAAAGTCTCCAAAATATTCCCTGATTTTGTCTTCTGTTGCCTCTGGGTTAAGTCCACCAACAAATATTTTCTTCACAGGATCCTTTTTCATTGCCATTGCTTTCTTAGGATCAATCACTCTTCCATCTAATTTGTGTTCTTTTTGCTCCAAAACCTACAAAGCAGTTCAACAAATCAGGATGACAGAACATTTATAATGTTAGCAGGAGTCTAAGTAATATATCTCAGTCTATCACTCACCTTATCAACACTTGCTGCTTCTTTGAAGAGAATGAATCCAAAACCTCTTGATCTGCCTGTATTAGGATCCATTTTTATTGTGCAATCACTTACTTCACCAAATCTAGCAAAGTAGTCTTTTAAGTCTTTTTTGCTTGTATCCCAACTGAGACCACCAACAAACATTTTCCTGCAATGAGGTAAGACAGACATACTAAAAAGTGACCATTTACTATAGCAATACAAGTAGTCTTCGATTTAGCACCATTGGTTTAGTAACAGCTGTGTTACTGAAGAAAGTAACTGATTACCATTTTTCACACTTAAGACCTTTGTAGTATCCCCATGGTCACGTGATCAAAATTCAAACATTTGGCAAATGGTGTGCATCTATGATAATTGCAGTGCCCCCTGATCTTTTGATCACCTTCCCAGCTATTTTCTAATAAGCAAAGCCAAAGGATAAAGCTGGATTCACTTAATGACATGAGTCACTGAATAACAGCAGTGATTCATTTAACTGTAGCAAAAAAGGTTGCAAAACGGGCAAAACTCAATTGTCTTATTTACTAATGGAAATTTGGGGCTCAATTGTAGCTGTAAGTTAAAGACTTCCCACATTTCATCATGTCTTGGTGTAATTAAACTTCTGTAATTTGTGATGTATAGCATTTCATAAAACAAGTTTACATTATACCTGTGGTTCAATTGCCTTCACACAATTTCAGGCCCTGAGATACTTACAATAAAAGCTAAACAAATCAAAGTATTTTACTAACAGAAGTCATAAAAATTAATGATTCTTTTGTTTAAACAATTACCAGTTTCATTTTCTATTATAATAAGCCAGCTCTATTCTAAAGTTTTTAGAAATATTCAAGCCTCCTGGCATTTCAATTTGCCTGCTTGTAATTATGTAAAACGATGGGGGTTTTGGGGGGTGAGTCCACTTCAGGTGTAGGCTTTCCCTGAGAAAATTTAATGGATCAGGAAAAACATACAAAACAGGAGATAAAATATAGTAAACCCAGCATCACTTCTACAAGGATTGTGCTGGAGTTACCTAATCACCTAAAGAAACTATACTGCATACATGTTAATCAATCTGCAATTGCTAGTTAAATTATACTGGTAGCAAATAATTTCAGAAACATATGTTCCCATTAAAAAAGTTCTTAAGCAGCTACTTTTGACTACGATGGAACTAGCAAGTTGATAAATTAGGGAGAAGGGGTCCTTTATCTTATCAACTTTTAGTACAGAGGCAAGGGGCAGCAAGCTGTCCTCAAATGGCACACAAAGGGGGGAAAAAGAGGGGGGGGCGCCTACACTTCTGCCATTTCAGGAAACCAGGAGCCTTAGCCGCCCCTCCTTCCCCCACCACCACATGGCGCCAACAAAAGGCAGCTTCAAGAACAAAGGAGGACCCACTGCTGCACCCGGTTTCGGCTCATTGTCTATTTCAACGGCAAAGACAAGGCCAGAAAAGGAAGGCCCGGCGCGCCAATCACCCTCGGCAAAAATAAAATAAATCAGGCAAAGCCAAAAAAAAAAGCATTTAAGGACGGGATTGGAATGGAGCCAAAGCAGCGGGTTCGGGCCTGTCACTCCTCGGAGCAGGTTGTCGCCGTGCATGGCGCCGGAAACCACCGAAAGTAGGCGGGGGCAAGCCAATGCGGCCCGCCAGCCTTACCCCGCATCCTCCTCGTTCTTGCTTGCATTGATCTGATCGCCTTCGGCTCCATTCTGGCTGCCGCTGGCTTCCGCAGAAGCTACCGATTGCCCTGCCTCCTCGCCTTCTCCTTCACCGTCCCCCTCCTCGTCTCCGGGCTCGTCCACCACCGCCGCCACCACCTCTTCCTCCTCTTCCTCCTCCTCCTCTTCTTCGTCCTCGTCCTCTTCAAGCTGCTGCTCCGGCTGCAACAGCTCCTCCTCCTCGTCGTCGCCGCCACTCACGGATCCTTCGGCTTCGGCCTCGGCCTCGGCCGCCGCGGCCGTTTCGTGCCCGTTCTGGGTGGCGCCAAACTGGTGCTCCACCTCGGCCATGATCCCTAGCGCAGAGTACGCCGCTTGCCTCGAACCTGCGTAAAGCGATAACAACGGAAGTTCTCTCCCTCTCAGCGAGGCCTACGAAGGGGGGGGGGAGAGAAATGGCGCCTCAGACGCACGGAAGGAAGGAGCGCGCGTCCCACTCGGCCTCGACACGCGAAGCCGCTATGCCAAGCGCCGCCCTCGCCCCCCCCCCCCCTCCGTTCCCGAGACTCACGTTTAAACGCCGCTCGGCTCGCCTTTCCCAGGAGTAACCGGAATCCGGTCGTTAAAGCTCGATCGCGAGCCTGCCGGTTTCTGCCGATGTCGTCAGCGGCTCCTCCCCTCCCGCGCAGTTCCTGACAGACAAACGGACACGACGGCGCACAGCTATCCGGGGGCGAAAGCACGCTCCCGCCTGGCCTCCTTTTATAGGCTTGTCGGGTCGCGCGGCCACTCCATAACAAACCTCCCGCTTACTGGCCAACCACGTCCATCACTCATGTAGAAGCTTGACTCTCGTTGGCTGTTTGAACCCCCTCTCGTATTCTCGGCCGCGCCTCCTTTTAACTGCGGGTTGTGCGGCCTGCGGCTTCCTACGAGACCGCGGAAATAGAACTGTGGAAGCCGCGCCGCCAGTTAGCAGTCACGTAGTTCACAAGTTCGTCCCCGAGTTCGCTTTTCTGAGGGGCGAAAACTCTTCTGGGATGCAAGCATTTGAAATCCAGCTTCCGAGCATCGGGAAGTCGGCGGTAGTTTAACGAGAATGAAATCTCGTTTCTCCTCTCGTCGCTCCCTCCCCCCATAAGCGCCGGTTGTTCTGATCGTTTTGCGGAAGGGCGTGAGAATCATGTCTCAGGCCGCCCCGCTTCTCGCCTTAATTTATGTAGGTAACCTTGCACACCTGTGCGGGTTGCCCCTCAGCCGTCAGAGAATAAACGGTGGCCGAGAAGCGGAGGTACTTCAGGGAGCACTTGGGACAATGTCCCACGTGGCTGCGCGGGGCCCTTGGCCTTTAAGAGGAAGGAAAAGCAGATGGCAACCAGTTGGGGTGTTAAAAAGAACAGTTGTCATTTATGCTGTGGCTGATAGGATTGTATCCTTACGATTTATATTAATATTGATTGTTTCCTAGTTATTTGTAAATTTGAGTGTTGTACCTCATGATTCTTAACAAATGTATCTTTTTATGTTCACTGAGAGCATATGCACCAACGACAAATTCCTTGTGTGTCCAATAACACTTGGCCAATACAGAATTCTATTCTATTGCGCCCAGTTGCTTCGAGTCATAATGTTGGTGGAAGAGTGGAGAATGTTTGCTTCTAATTAGATGATTGGTCTAATTGTCAAAATGACACAAGTACCTCTATTCCTTTCCTCACTGAGGCAGTCCTGTTGACCTCACCTCTTAACACTTCAATCCAAAAAAAGAGCAAGCCTAAGGCACAAGGCCACTACTGTGGAGAAAAATATATCCTCCCTGTCCCAGAGTACATTTTTCCAAATAAAATGCTCAGACTCACATAATTGGATCTTTCACATTAGATATGGTTTTCTTTATAATACATTTTTTAAAAATTCTATGGGGGAGGGATATCAATTTTATAAGCACCTTGTGAAATGATGCTTTGAGAAAGCTGCCACATTAAAATTAAGATTTTGTTCAATAAATAATCTATAAAAAGTATAGCCAATACATGATTCTATAGAAGTAAATCCATCTAATGGCATCCAGTATATTGCTGAAAAATAAACTAAGTGAATGACCATCATTCTAGGATTCCATATCAAAATCAAAATAATATGACTGATGGGAGTTTTGTTCTTTCCATTTCTAGTACTGTACTGTACTTCATCTGTCATTAAAAGATGCATTTACAGATAACTTATTGCATTTTTGTTCTACTCACGTTTTCTCTTTTCCCACTTCAATTATTTTTTCATTAACATATAAAACCTACAACTATGAAAGGCTTTTGTATCAAGTTGATTTATGATAAATCCTTGTTTCACTTTTATGGGAGCTGCATTGGTTGTGCTGATCTGCTTCTGGGTGCAATTCAAGGTGCTGTTTGTCATTTTTAAACCCTTCATGGCTTGAGACCAGATTATCTGAGGGAATGTCTCTTACTGGTCACGTTCACACAACCCACTAAAGCTGGGCAGGGAGGCAGGAAATGTTTCAGTTCCTGTTCCTAAGGCAGACCTGGTGGGATACAAAAGAATGGCTTTCTCCATTGCATCTCCCTCCCTGTAGAACAGGGGTGGGCAATTAATTTTGCCATGAGGCCTCATGAGAAATTGGGATGGTTTTAGAGGGCGGGACTAATATAATTAACACAGTTCTCTGTACAGTGATCCCTCGAGTTTCGCGAGGGTTCCGTTCCAAGACCCCTCGCGAAACTCGATTTTTCGCGATATAGCGGTGCGGAAGTAAAAACACAATCTGCGCATGTGCGCCCATTTTTTCATGGCCGCACATGCGCAGAGGGTGGAGTTTGCGTGTGGGCGGTGGGGAAGACCAAGGGAAGGTTCATTCAGCCGCCCAACAGCTGATCTGCTCGGTTGCCCGGCAGCAGCGAGGAGCCGAAGATGGAGTTTCCCCTTTGCCTGGGCAACGGGGAAACCTCATCTTTGGCTCCTCGCTGCTGCCGCGCTACCGAGCAGATCAGCTGTTGGGCGGCCGAAGGAATCTTCCCTTGGTCTTCCCGCTGCCCAGGCAAAGGGGAAACCCCAAGATCGCTTGCCGCTTACCGCTTGCCCGTTCACCCGCCTGCCCGCCGTTTGCTGCTCGCCCATTCACCCGCCCACCCGCCGTTTGCTGCTCGCCCATTCACCCGCCTGCTCGCCGTTTGCTGCTCGCCCATTCACCCGCCCGTCCGCCGTTTGCTGCTCGCCCATTCACCCGCCCGTCCGCCATTTCCTGCTCGCCCATTCACCCGCCCACCCGCCGTTTGCTACTCACCCATTCACCCGCCCACCCGCCGTTTGCTGCTCGCCCATTCACCTGCCCGCTTGCCGTTTGCTGCTCGCCATTCACCCGCCCGTCCGCCGTTTGCTGCTCGCCCATTCACCCGCCCACCCGCCGTTTGCTGCTCGCCCATTCACCCGCCCGCTCGCCGTTTGCTGCTCGCCCATTCACCCGCCCGCCCGCCGTTTGCTGCTCGCCCATTCACCCGCCCGCCCGCCGTTTGCTGCTCGCCCATTCACCCGCCCGCCCGCCGTTTGCTGCTCGCCCATTCACCCGCCCGTCCGCCGTTTGCTGCTCGCCCATTCACCCGCCCGCCCGCCGTTTGCTGCTCGCCCATTCACCCGCCCGTCCGCCGTTTGCCGCTCGCCCATTCACCCGCCCACCCGCTGTTTGCTGCTCGCCCGTTCACCTGCCCGCCATCAGGACCGCCGCGCACTAACTTGATGACGGCCATGCCGTCCCAGATCGTGGGGAGGGGAGCTCTTCTCCAGCCAGGGGACGGCGAGGCCCTCCCAATGCTTGCCCGCCGCCCAGGCCCCGCGCTTGGAGCCGGAGTGAGGCCACTTCCGCCTCCGGATGAAGGAATCTCCTCGGTGGGCGGCATCGGAGGATGCAGCAACGCAGCCCCGAAAAGGACCGGCTGTTGGTCCCTTGAACCCGCCGCCGCCGCCCACTGCGGAGATCCCTTCGCCCGAACGGAGGTGGCGGTGGTGGGTTCAAGGGACCAACAGCCGGTCCTTTTCGGGGCTGCGTTGCTGCATCCTCCGATGCCGCCCACCGAGAAGATTCCTTCGTCCGGAGGCGGAAGTGGCCTCAGAGGCTGCAACGCAGCCCCGAAAAGGACCGGCTCTTGGTCCCTTGAACCCACCACAGCCACCTCCGTTCGGGCGAAGGAATCTCCTCGGTGGGCGGCATCGGAGGATGCAGCAACGCAGCCCCGAAAAGGACCGGCCGAGGTCGCCAGGAAGGGAGAAGAAGAGTCAATGAACGGTGCCAGCCGCCGCCTCGTCCAACGCAAAGCGCGAGAGCCCAGATCCGGAGGCAACCCGCTTGCTGTCCGCGGCGCTTCGAGTTTCTCCTCCCGGAGGCGCGCTCGGCGCTCGCTGCAGCCAAACATCCGGGGACTCTTCTTCTCCCTTCCTGGCGACCTCGGCGGCGGAGGGTGGAAGAGCGGTGAAGAAGAGGAGGAGGAGTCCGCGCTGCTCCGGCTGCCGTGTCTCCTTCTCCCTCCTTCTTCCACCCTCCGCCGCCGAGGTTGCCAGGAAGGGAGAAGAAGAGTCCCCGGATGTTTCCCCGGATGTTCGGCTGCAGCGAGCGCCGAGCGCGCCTCCGGGAGGAGAAACTCGAAGCGCCGCGGACAGCAAGCGGGTTGCCTCCGGGTCTGGGCTCTCGCGCTTTGCGTTGGGCGAGGCGGCGGCTGACGCCGTTCATTGACTCTTCTTCTCCCTTCCTGGCGACCTCGGCGGCGGAGGGTGGAAGAAGGAGGGAGAAGGAGACACGCAGCCGGAGCAGCGCGGACTCCTCCTCCTCTTTTTCATCGCTCTTCTACTCTCCGCCGCCGAGGTTGCCAGGAAGGGAGAAGAGTCAATGAACGGCGCCAGCCGCCGCCTCGCCCAACGCAAAGCGCAAGAGCCCAGACCCGGAGGCAACCCGGTTGCTGTCCGCGGCGCTTCGAGTTTCTCCTCCCGGAGGCGTGCTCGGCGCTCGCTGCAGCCAAACATCCGGGGACTCTTCTTCTCCCTTCCTGGCGACCTCGGCGGCGGAGGGTGGAAGAGCGGTGAAGAAGAGGAGGAGGAGTCCGCGCTGCTCCGGCTGCCGTGTCTCCTTCTCCCTCCTTCTTCCACCCTCCGCCGCCGAGGTTGCCAGGAAGGGAGAAGAAGAGTCCCCGGATGTTTCCCCGGATGTTCGGCTGCAGCGAGCGCCGAGCGCGCCTCCGGGAGGAGAAACTCGAAGCGCCGCGGACAGCAAGCGGGTTGCCTCCGGGTCTGGGCTCTCGCGCTTTGCGTTGGGCGAGGCGGCGGCTGACGCCGTTCATTGACTCTTCTTCTCCCTTCCTGGCGACCTCGGCGGCGGAGGGTGGAAGAAGGAGGGAGAAGGAGACACGCAGCCGGAGCAGCGCGGACTCCTCCTCCTCTTTTTCATCGCTCTTCTACTCTCCGCCGCCGAGGTTGCCAGGAAGGGAGAAGAGTCAATGAACGGCGCCAGCCGCCGCCTCGCCCAACGCAAAGCGCAAGAGCCCAGACCCGGAGGCAACCCGGTTGCTGTCCGCGGCGCTTCGAGTTTCTCCTCCCGGAGGCGCGCTCGGCGCTCGCTGCAGCCGAACATCCGGGGAAACATCCAGGGACTCTTCTTCTCCCTTCCTGGTAACCTCGGCGGCGGAGGGTGGAAGAAGGAGGGAGAAGGAGACACGGCAGCCGGAGCAGCGCGGACTCCTCTCTCGGTTGGAGGTGAGCTTGACGACGCCCCCCGGGAAAAAAACTGAAGTGGCCACTTTCTCCGTCGTATGTGTGTGGGGGCTCGGGAGGAAGCTGCCGGAGGAGGGTCGACGACGGGTAGCCCCGCAGCTGTGGTCCCCGCCGGGATGGAGGCGCCTGGGTGCACACGCGCGCACATACGCACACGGATGGGGGGAGTGCGAGCGAGCGAGAGGGGGGGGAAGCCCAGACGGGATGAACCGTTTCTTGGGTGGCCCGTGTGGAAAAGGGGAGCGAGGGGCCGGGCGGGTTGAGGGAATCAAAGAGGGGTGGGGGTGCTGCTCTGAGGCGCTCGGAAAGAGTTTTCGGAAGGCTCTCGTGTTACGGCGAAAGGGCGTGTGGAGAGCCTGATGTTGGCGGAATTGGGGACCAGCGAGGAGCCGAAGAAACCCGCTGCCCACGGAAAGGGGAAACCCGGATGTTCGGCTCCTCGCTGCTGCTGCGCTGCCGAGCAGATCAGCTGCTAGGCGGCCGCTGGAGAGCAAGAGGGGGAGAGATAGGGAAAGAGAGAGAAGGAAAGATGAGGAAGGAAGAGAAATGAGAAAATGATTGAAGCAGAGAATGACGAGAAAGAGACAGAGAAGTGACTCTTGGTGATGACGTATGACGTCATCGGGTGGAAAAATCGCGATATAGCATTTCGCGAAGATCGAGATGGTAACAATTGCTGAAAAATCGCGATATAGCGTTTCGCGAAGATCGAGATCGCGAAACTCGAGGGATCACTGTATATCGATTTGCCCAGGTCTGTTCTATAGGAACCCGGGAGGCAGTGAAGAGCGCGCAGCTCAGACATTCGTAACTCAGTACCCCTGGCATTTATTTTTATTTTTAATTTCCTTGGAAACCCTTCCATGTAAACCACCAGATCGTGAGATCTTTCCTGACAAGCGTTGTTTAGAAAAGGGATCAAAATAGGAGGAGGGGGGATGGGGGGAGGGTATAGAAGCATTCAGTTAAAAAAAAAAAGACGGGAGAAAAAAGAATTAAATTAAAAACAGTAATGAGAGAGGCACGAAAATCAGAGTATCCAAAAAAAACCCCAAAATTGAAAGTTGAAACCTGAGCCGTTTCCTCGATGGTTCTTCTGCCAATCAGGAGCGGGGCAGCGATTCCCCTACTACGCACTTCGTCTATGTTGGAGAGAAGTGGGGTTCGCCTCGGGCTTTCTCCCCGCGACTTTAAAGGAGCGCACACATGTGCCGTGGGGAAAACGCCTCCAAGGCACCGCAGAAACAGCTGTGGCAGAGAAAAAATCCTTTTCTTTTTTTCCTCCTGCAGACACACAGCCCGAATTTTTGCCAATTCTCAACAAGCTCACTAAACTATGGTGAGGGATGAAGAAAGTGGAATAGTCCGCTCTGCGGACTGGTCACAGCAGGTAGGCCGGTCACAGACAACGAGCGGGCCAGATGCGGCCTGCGGGTCGCCCCTTGCCCAGGTCTGCTTTAAACATCATATCTGCAGAAATTAGACTGGCCCCTACTTTGACAGTCTTGTAAGGCCCTGAAGATTTGGTTTTGCCAGTGAGCCTGATGAGCCCATAGTGCAATGGAGCCCATCAAATTACTTATTTAATCCTGGATTGCTGGGGGAGGGAGGATATATTTGTCTTTATACTGTTTTTAAATCAAGCCACCTAGACACTATGAATAGGTGGCTATACAAATTTTCTAAATAAATTGCAAAACGGAGCTTTAATTTTTAAAGACATTTAATACAGTTACTATAACTTTGTGTGTAGGATTCTCAATGTGACAATACATTTTATATACAGTAGTCCCTCACCTATCGCTGGTGTTACGTTCCAGACCTGGCCGCGATAGGTGAAATCCGCGATGGGGAATTTATCGACTGATAGTACTTATTTAAGTATTTATATTGTAATTGTTTGGTAAGTTTTCATTGTTTTAAGTGTTTATAAACCCTTCCCACACAGTATTTATTTTAGATACAGTATTTAAATACAGTATTTACAATTTTAGATATTTTTTTTTTGAAAAGCCTGCCGATCGAGTTCAGCGGGCTGTTTAAATCTGCCGATCGACTTCCTCAGAAACCCGCAATGAAGTGAAGCCGCAGTAGGTGAAGCGTGGTATAGCGAGGGACTACTGTATACCTATTTATTTCATTTGGATTATGGCTTCATTCAGGAACTGAAGATAATGTACATAACACTCCCTTCTTTTTTCCTCCTCACAACAACCCTGCAATGATGGTCATATACAACTATACATTTGTACTTTATACAAATAAAGTAATTGGCTCAAAGTAGCTTGATCAACTTCCCCAAAACAGGTAGAACTGCAATATGGATCACCCTAATACAATTGATGTGACACAGGCAGCACTATATTGGCTTACATTGAGATTCCAGTTTGTAATGAATAGTGTGGACAAAATGGTATTTTTATCCAAATGGCTTCATTATTAGCAGGGAATCCTAAATATGAAATGGATTTGACTAAGACTGATCTATACTCTATCTTAAAAAGTTTTATTGAATGGAATGGAATTGAGATATATGTACTGTAAGCATATATCTTACAGTACCTATATATTTACTGTAAGCATATCTACTGCAAGTTTGAAAAGAAACTACAGCTCTCTATCTCCACATCCTCCAACCCAGACACACCAACAACAGCCAAACCATCTGCAACTGAACCCATCCCACTGGGTTTGCAATCCCTGGTGATCACAGAAAAGGAAGTGCAAGATCTCATAGACAGAAGCCTAGAGAAGCACCAGGCCCAGACAAGATAACTCCTTGTTTAAAAGTCTGTGCTGACCAATTGACCCCCATTTTCACCCAAATCTTCAACAAATCTATGAGTCTACAGAGGGGCTGCATACAAATCTAATAAGTAATAATAAATAACAGTAAAATCACTAGAGATGTGTTATGCGCCTACCTGCTTCAAACGCTCTTATCATCCCAGTGCCGAAGAAGCCCTCCATCAAGGAACTGACCAATTGCTCTAACATCTGTAGTTATGAAAACCATCACGGATCCACTGTTAGACCCCCTGCAATTTGCATACCAAGCAAACAGATTGACATATGATGCTATTAATATGGCTGTGCACTACATCCTACAACATCTTGAATCTCCAAAGACCTAGGCGAGAGTCCTTTTTGTAGACTTTAGTTCAGCATTCAACATCATCATGCCGGACATTATTTTAACTAAACTAAACCAGCTAGCAGTACCTGAACACTCTTATAAGTGGATCACAAGCTTCCTAACAGACAGGAAGCAGCAGGTGAAGCTAGGCAAAATTACATCAGATACCTGTACAATTAGCACAGCCCCCCCCCCCCCCCAAGGCTGTGTACTCTCACTACTTCTCTCTATACACCAATGACTGCATCTCATACGATCCATCTATTAAACTACTGAGGTTTGCAGACTACAACAGTGATTGGCCTCATTCAAAACAACAATGAAACCGCATACAGTTTCATGAGGTTGAATAACTAGCCTCGTGGTGCGACCGGAACAATCTAGAACTGAACACACTCAAAACCATAGAAATGGTGGTAGATTTTAAGAGAATTCCTCCCATACTGCCACCTCTCACAAGTCACAATACTAGACAACACAGTATCAATAGTAGAGACCTTCAAATTTCTAGGTTCTATCATATCTCAAGACCTAAAATGGTCACCTAACATCGAAAACATCATCAGAAAAGCACAACAAAGAATGTTCTTTCTGCGCCAACTCAGGAAGCTCAAACTGCCCAAGGAACTGCTGATACAGTTCTACAGAAGAATCATTGAGTCTGTCATCTGCACCTCTATAACTGTCTGGTTTGGTGCTGCAAGCCAACAAGACTGACACAGAATTTAGAGGATAATCAGAACTGCAGAAAAAACAATTGCTGACAACCTGCCTTCCATTGAGGACCTGTATACTACACGAGTCAAAAAGAGGTCTGTGAAAATATTTCCTGACCCCTCGCATCCTGGACATAAACTGTTTCAACTCCTACCCTCAAAACATCGCTACAGAGCACTGCACACCAAGACAACAAGACACAAGAACAAGTTTTTCCCCCGAACACCATCACTCTGCTAAACAAATAATTCTCTCAACACTGTCAAACTATTTACTAAGTCTGCACTACTATTACTACTAGTTTAGATCATTCCTGTCACCCATTTCTGTATGACTGTAATTTATTGCTTGTATCCTTAAGATTTTTATTAATATTGTTTCTTCATTGCTTATTTGACCCCTATGACAATCATTAAGCGTTTTACCTCATATTCTTGACAAATGTAACTTTTCTTTTATATACACTGAGAGCATATGCACCAAAGACAAATTCCTTGTGTGTCCAATCATACTTGACCAATAAAGAATTCTAAAGAATTCTATTCTATTTTATGTACACTGAGAACATATGCACCAAAGACAAATTCCTTCACACTTGACCAATAAAGAATGCTATCTATATGGGCTGTGAAGATAGGAGTTTTAGGGAAGTTTGTGGAACAATGAATGAATCAATGAATGAATCTGCTAAATGATATGAATGGGGAGGTGAATTGAGCCAAGAAGGTTTAGAAAAAGTGAATGGAACATTCCCAAGAGCCAAAAATAAATGTGAACAATGCCTGATATTTGCTTAAATAATATATGTTTATTTTGAGTGTAACATTTAAGATCAAATATACACATATACACGTGGCAAAGAAATGAATCTCAATCAGTATGAGTGAACCTTTTTTTCTTTGGCTGCCAAAAGCGCACCTGGGCGCACAATAGCATAATAGCCCACACCCATAGTTCAATGCCTTCCACATGCACCGCCCCCTGCACATGTATGCACAACCCCCTACTCTACCATACCTCCTGCATGTGCGCAAATAACCCCCCCTGCTCCTCCATTCACTGACTTTGGGTGGGCTTGGTAAGCCCATTATTTTCCCTCCCCAAGCTCCAGAGGCTTCCCTGGGACTGGGGGAAGGTGAAATTGGCTTCCCTTGCCCCCCAGGGGTCCTCTGAAGGCCAGAAACAGCCCATTTTCTGACTTCCAGTGTGCCCAGTATGTCCATTTTTGGCCCTTCCCAGGTTCTAGAGGCTCCCCTGGCGCCTTAGGAGAGGAAAACGCATTCCCAGAGTCTCCGTGTGAGCCAAAAACCCAGCTGATTTGCCAGCACATGTGTGTTGGAGCTGAGTTAGCGCAATGGCTCACATGCCGGCACATATGATTCCGTGTGCCACAGGTTTGCCATCTTGGCAATAGTTTGTAATGAACTGGTGGCAGAATTAGTAAAGGATAAATAGAAATAATGAAAAGTACTACTGTGTTAAACTATTATATGAGCAAATTTTAAAAAATGAATTTCTAAGCTTAAAGAAGTTGAATTAGCAGTTTCAAATTTCAAATTGTATTATAAAGCCATCTGTTAAGATTCTTTCTTTGAAATGGTTAGAATCACTTCATTGGTTTCTGTATCTCTTAATAAGTTGTAGAGTTTTAAATTACAAACAAGGTCCGTCATGTACCTTTTGGGTTTTTTTGGTTATTGTCTGTATTGTGTTATATTGTGATGTATATGTTACGTTTTTTTAATGTTTTACCGGTATAAATAAAAAACTTTTTAAAAATTAAAAAAAATTAAAAATAAGAGAGAATACTGAGAGAGTTAATCTTAAAAAACTGAACAAATAAAATCTATGATTAAATGGTTGTAGAAATTAAACCAGACAACAATGGGATTATTAATATAGACAAATATTAAATTGATTATTAATATTGCACTTAGAAAGAATTGGTATTTTATTTTTTATCAGTGATATATTACTCCAATACTGATTGTCAAAATAGGTAACTCATTTTCTAAAACTAGTTGGAAATGCAATAATCAAATTGGATCATTATTTCATATTTAGTTGCAATTCTGTAAAGTTCAAGAATTTTAGAAGATTATAGATTTTTAAAAATTGATGACTGAATGCTCTTTCTTGCCATCCAATTTTCTTTTAAATATCACTAAATTTTATGTCTCTACAAAGTATATCAAGTTGGCTTTATACATGAAACAGCCACTAAGATACTATGCCTTTATGGCTCTTAGCACAAGAACCATATTTTAGACAAATAATAGACAAATACAAATCACTAACGTTTTATGAGATTCTAGAATTTTGTGAAGAAAAACTTAAAATAAAATCAAGAGAGGAGTTGGTAGCAGAGGAATATGGCTATCAATTATTTTCTTATTCACAGTTATTAGATTAAAGCAGACAAAAATTATTCTTTTGAGCTTTATAAAATTGAATTTGAAGTAGAATTGTATACAAATGATGACTGGGACTGATGGAACAAACAGTTGTGTACAAAGGTCCTTTTTTTTTACACTAACCTCGCAATCGATATAAAAGCTATGAGAGTCCTTCGGGGGTTGGGCAGCATATAAATTAAATTAAATTAAATTAATAAAACATTTATTTGTGCTACTGCTTGATAACTGCAAAGAGATTATGGTATGCACAAAGATAGAAAGATTCAGCACTGGAGAAATGGTTGATGAAGACGACACTTGGTGACGTGGCCAATTTACTTTGATCAAGAAAAGACAATATCTGCATGAGGTGGCTAATTTACGGTAATTCTTTTAACAGAGAGAAGACAATAGAGTAAGAGGTAAATCTTTAATTGTAAGGAACTGCTGTAAAGAAGATTAGTGGTTATTTTTCTAACATTTTTTCTTTTCTTGCACTTTTAGCTTTGTCCTTTTCTTTGTTTATGTGTGTGTGTATGTGTATATATGCATAGACTCTGTGTGTGTGTGTGTGTGTGTGTGTCTATATATTCTGTGTCAGCTGTGAGTTACTCCCGATTCGGACCAGTTCTTAGAACCAATAGCGCTGGCGGCAGGTAGGTCTGCCCATCCAGTAGCGCCGGTGGTGGGTGGTTCTGTGCAGAAGTATTGCGAGAGCACAAACCGGTGGCAAATTATTTACAATCCACCACTGCTCTGTGTGTATGTGTGTATGCCTGGAGAGAAAAGTTTTTGATCAGTCTGTGCTATCTGCTCTAACAGATAGCCGCCCTGAGTCTACGGAGAGGAGCGGCATACAAATCTAATAATAATAATAATAATAATAATAATAATAATAATAATAATAATAATAATAATAAATAATATGCCTGTGAAACCTGGACACTAACCTCACAATTGATATAAAAGCTGCGAGTGGCACAATGAGCCATGGAGAAATGCATGCTTGGCAATAGAAGACGATATAGAAAGATCTGCACCTGGACTAGAGATCAAATGAAAGTGTACAATATCATCAAGAGAATAAAATATTTGAAATGGAAATGGGCTGGTCACATAGCAAAAAGAATTGATGGCAGGTAAACCAAGGCACTCGTAGAATGGATCCCACTTGATAAAAACATCCACAAAAGAGACCTAAAACAAGATGGATCGACAACATTAACAAATATTGCAGGCCCCATTGGCAGTAGACCCTGGAGTAGACCCTGGAGATCCCTTGGTTCACTGAGGAGCTTTGGAGGATGAAACGCCAGAAGAGATGTCTAGAGAAGCGTTGGAGGAGAAGTAAATCCTAATCCGACCGAACACTTGTAAAAGCTCATGTGGAGATTTACAAAGTGGCGATCAAGACAACAAGTCAAGTGTATAATGTCGCCCTGATTGCATCAGCGGAATCCCACCCAGCCGCCCTGTTTAGGGTGACATGCTCCCTCTTTAACCAGGGGAGAGTTGACGAACCCTTGCAGGGTAGTGCTGAGGACTAATAAGATTTTTACAGATAATATCATTCAGATCCAGACGGACCTTGACTCCAATTGGAATGCAGTGTCGGTTGACAACTAGTCAGCTGAGGTGACAGGGGCCCATCCTAGTCCATCTGTTTGGGAGGAGTTTGACCTGGTAGCACCTGATAAAGTGGATAAGGCCATTAGAGTTGTGAGTTCTGCCACCTGGTTATTGAACCTATGTCCCTCCTGGAGCTGGGTACACGAGATTACCATTGCTTTGTTGAGGGAGAGGTACTTTCCACCTCCCTAAAAGGAGGCACTTGTGTGCACCCTCCTCAAGAAGCCTTCCCTGGACCCAACTGTATTTAACAACTATCGTCATGTCTCCAATCTTCCCTTTATGGGGAAGGTTGTTGAGAAGGTGGTGTCGCTCCAGCTCCAAAGGTCCTTCGATGAAGCCGATTGTCTAGGCCCTCCGCAGTCAGGTTCAGGCCTGGCTACAGCATGGAAACTGCTTTGGTCGCGCTGATGGATGATCTCTGGTGGGCCTGGGATAGGGGTTTATCCTCTATCCTGGTGCCCCTTGACCTCTCAGCGGCTTTCAATACCATCAACCATGGTATCCTTCTGCGCCGACTGGAGGGGTTGGGAATGGAAGGCACCTCTCCAGTCAGTTGCAGTTGGTGTTAGTGGGGGGTCATAGGTAGGCTCCTAGGTCTCTCCCTTGTGGAGTTCCTCAGGGGTCGGTACTCTCTCCCCTGCTGTTTAATATCTACATGAAACAGGTGGGTGAGATACATCTTCTATACATCTTCACCCCATGTCCAATCAGTGAAGCAGTGGAAGTGATGTGCCAGTGTCTGGAGGCTGTTAGGGTCTGGATGGGTGCCAACAGGCTCAGGCTCAATCCCGACAAGACGGAGTGGCTGTGGGTTTTGCCTCCCAAGGACACCTCTATCTGTCCGTCATCACTCTGGACGGGGGGGACCTTCTGAACCCCTCACAGAGGGTCTGCAACTTGGGTGCCCTCCTTGATCCACAGCTGACTTAGACCATCATCTTTCGGCTGTGGCGAGGGGGGTGTTTGCCCAGGTTCGCCTGGTGCACCAGTTGTGGCCCTATTTGGACAGGGAGCCTCTGCTCACAGTCGCTCATGGCCTTATCACCTTGGGATTCGACTACTGCAATGCTCTCTTCCTAGGGTACCTCTGAAAAATGTTCGGAAACTACAAATTGTGCAGAATGGAGCCGTGCGAGCAGCCATGGGCCTGCCAAGGTATGCCCATGTTTCTCCAGCAGTCCACGGACTGCACTGGCTGCCAATTGGTTTCCGGACCCGATTCAAAGTGTGGTGATTAGCATATAGTTATGAGGGATGATAGAACAAAAATAGCTTTCAGCAAGAACTTGTTTTTGACTATTTTATGAGTATGAGAGCTGAGTAGAAGAAATATATAAGTCAGTTGAATACAGTGGAGATTGGCTACTCAATTGATAAAACAAACAGGTAGCATCAAGATTGAATGGGTGAAGCATTAGTGTAAATTGAATACAGAAGAAGAGATTGGTACAAAAGTGGTACAAAAATCACACCTTTGATATGATTCAACCATATAAAGCTGATTACAATTATGAAAGTAGACACATTAGATTTCTAAATATTGTTGGCATAGCATAATAGCAATGTATTGGGAAAGGAAGGGAAAAGGGGAAAAGAAATAATGTTACAAGAAAAGATAGCCTTATTTCTTAGTAGATTTGTGTAGGATTGTATTAATTATTTTAAGATTCAACTTCCCAGTTTTCCTTCAGAAGCTCTGACAACACAACTGTAAATTAGGCAAGACTGAGTGTGAATAGCTCAGACTGAACATGATTGTGGATCTGTCTAATCATAGTCTAATATTATCTTACCACATTGTCTGTTTACCGGTATATAGTTACAGATACTGTACATTATCTACATTTTTAAAAAAACATATAAAACTATATGTCCACTGTTTGAATTTTGAAACTAATATCAGATTTGTTAATATATTATATCTCAATTCAAATGAACAAAGTGCAAGTTTACTTTTTCTATTAATTAGCTTTAACTATCAAAAGAATAGAATAGAATAGAATTCTTTATTGGCCAAGTGTGATTGGACACACAAGGAATTTGTCTTTGGTGCTTATGCTGTCAGTGTACATAAAAGAACAAGATACATTTGTCAAGAACCATGAGGTACAACACTTAAGAATTGTCACAGGGGTTAAATAAGCAATGAGGAAACAATCAATATTAATAAAAATCTTAAGGGTACAAGCAACAAGTTACAGTCATAGTCATAAGTGGGAGGAAATGGGTGATAGGAATGATGAGAAAAAAAATTAGTAGTAATAGTAGTGCAGATTTAGTAAATAGCTTGACAGTGTTGAGGGAAATATTTGTTTAGCAGAGTGATGGTATTCAGGAAAAAACTGTCCTTGTATCTAGTTGTCTTAGTGTGCAATGCACACAAAGTGTGAGAAGTCTCTTAATTAGATGAAGTGTTTCCATTGGTGCTCTAACAAGGTTTCCAATAAAAGATCAGCAGATGCAAACAGCTGATTATCCATCTTTTATAACAGTGTTTCCCAACCTTGGCAACTTGGAGATATCTGGATTTCAATTCCCAGAATTCTCCAGCCAGCATTTGCTGGCTGGGGAATTCTGGGAGTTGAAATCCAAATATTTTCAAGTTGCTAAGGTTGGGAAACACTGTTTTACAAGACTCTTGCTTTGCTTTTAGGTGCCTTTTCTGCTCGCTTAGGAAATTACCAACGATCCCAAGAGTGATACTGGCAGAAGTGGAATTCATTGCTGAATTTGCTAGTTGATTGAAACGGGAGACCAATCTAACTGAGAGACATCTAGTTGATAAAGTACAATATTAGACTTTTTCCGAGAAGGACAGAGAGATTCATTGTTCGTAGAACTCTACAAACGGGATTAGTATTGTAAAGCGGCCAATCCCGTCTGCAAAAATGCAGGGAGCCACTAGTCGGCAGCCCTCTTATTATTTTTCTGACTTCTTCTGTTCCTTCGAATTTTTACCCAAATCGGTAGCTTTCATTTTAATTTTTAATTTTTAATTATTTTTAAAATAATACACGTACCAAAAATATCTACGGATGTGATAAGAACGTGATAGTCCATAAAAAGACTACCGATATACTGTACAGTACTGTAAAAAACTTGATAAAAGCGAAGCCAATGGACGTTTCGAACCAGACCCCACCGGCTACCGTAGACCCAGTGTTTTCTGGGTAGTTTGACTGGTTGCCGAGCAACCGTATTTGGCAGGCTTAGTTAGCCGGCACTTAAAAGGCGATTTCTCATAGGGGGTGGCTTTGGCTCAGTGGTACCGAAAAGTCACCAGCAAAATTGCAAAGGGGGGGGAGGTATGGCAAAGAAAGGGGGTGTCGTTTGAAGTTGCAATTCTCTGTACGCTTCCTTAACTCACGAGATCCGTGGAAAGGAGTTACTTCTGCCGACCAGGCATAGATAATATTACGGAAGACTGCCATCAAAGGGTTTAGCCCCAGTAAATATAGCATTATTGGGCGAGTAAGCGTTGGTAAGATTTCGGCGCGCCATAATTACTCAGATATTGAAACTTATTTTGAAAAAATATATTTCTGGCAAGGAAGAAAAAGTCAACTAACTCTAATTTCCTGGATGATGCAGGAGTCACGATCTCCAACTTGTCATTTTGTTCTGTTGGGAAATAGTCCAGAGTTTCCATATGATTTTTAATTTGCAAGCCAATAATAAACCTTCAGCATTGCAATCCTAATTCTCAGATAGTAAATGTGCATAAAGGGTGTGGTGTCCTGTTTTGGCTAAAACAATGTTACTTTGGAATAAATGATTATTCTGAAAGGTCAGATTACTGTTCTTTCATCCCTCAAACAAGAGCATATGTTAAAGGTATAATAATTCTATCATTTCAGTTGGAGAAGAGGTGAACTTTAATCTGAAAAATGCAGACTTTAATGCCTGAACCTCAAATTTATGTTGAAAGAACCTTGGCAATCATCAAACCAGATGTTATCAACAAAGAAGTAGAAATAGAAGATATAATTCTCAGATCAGGATTTACTATTGTTCAGGTAATACAAGAGAAAATTGGATTTCTAATTTACCTTTTTCAGGGCTATGCTTTCACAAAAGAATGACAGAAAAATATTGAGGAACAAGGCCCAATTAAAATGTGATCATGTTAGATGATACATATTATTTAGTTGTGAAACAGCTTGTAAGCTTATGTTGCAATATCATTAACATAACTGAACTGGGTGGCCTTTAATTACTGACCAAAAACAGCAGTGCATATGCATATTAGAGAATAATATGATGTATGATGTGTGCTGTACAACAATTGTGTGCATTTTGGAATGGTATAATAAATTTAAAATTTTAATAACAGCTGTGAAATTTGAAAAATTACTAACATTAATCCATACTTATTCTTGATGCTTTAATGTTTTTGTCACTTATTACGTAGAACTGCTTGAGCTGATATTTTTATAAAACAATATTTTACATACTTATTATAAAACATACTATTTTTATAATCAAGGAACTGCCAATGCAAAAATATTGTGGCTATAGATAAGCTATTAAAGATTTCCACTAGATGTCTCTCTTTCACTACTGGAAATTTTCAAATCAAACACTTGTTTTTGTAAAGCAATAATTCCATCTGAGCATAAAGCCTTCCATTAATGTTACTGAAGTAGTAATATTAATTTGAATGACAATGTGGTAAACAAGGATTTCATTTTAAGACCTATAGTTCCAGTAATACGTTATATTTGCATTAAGAATTGGTATTTTGAGACTGTCAAGAACTTGTAACTTATTACAGGTTCCCCTGTGACATCATATGAACGAGAGGATGATTTATTGTAAATGGTTAATCTATATACTAGTCAGAAAGAGCTTCATGCAAACACATTACTGTGCTTTTATAGCACTATGGTTATGCAAGGTATCATATTTGATTGCTTATGAACAGTACATTTAGATATATTTTTCATTTCTTTGATAGAAAAGAAAGCTTCAGCTAAGTCCAGAGCAATGTAGCAACTTCTATGTAGAACAGTATGGGAAAATGTTCTTTCCAAATCTGACAGCTTACATGAGTTCTGGACCTATAGTTGCAATGGTTCTTGCTCGGCAAATGGCAATCTCATACTGGAAGGAACTTCTTGGACCCATGAGTAGTATACTAGCTAAGGAAACACATCCTGACAGGTAAATTCATTAATTACTTAAAACTATTAATCTTAAAATGAACTAACAGATTTTACTATTGCACCTTTGATTTCACTATTATCAATTTAAGGCTTTGCAATATAATTATGTTAGGGCTGGAAAGCACTGTGAAGCTGTATAAAAGTCTTAAGTGCCATTGCTATTGCTATATACCATCTATTTAAAGAATTTACTTGTGTATCAGATTTAGATCTAAGCAGTATGAAACTTCTCTGACATACCCTGTGCTGTCCTATGTACCCGCTGTATGATTTAGGATTATTTTATCGATTTAGTGTTATTTTAATAAAGAAAGGGCAATACTTAAGAAAAAATAGAAGAATTGTGGCAGAGATCCATGTTACATCTGTTTTATTAAGTAACAGGTTACAAATACTAATCATAAGCTTATCTTAATCATTGCTGGGGATATTCCTGTAACTCAATGAAAGTTGCATTACAGTCATACTAAATAGATTTTGAATAATATGAGCATATCTGTGTTGCTTTCAGTTTAAGAGCAATCTATGGAACAGATGATCTGAGAAATGGACTTCATGGTAGTGCCAACTTTTCCTCAGCTGAAAGAGAAATCCGTTTCATGTTTCCTGAAGGTATGTAATTACCATCTGTCCTGTTATGAAGGTAAAGAAATTAAATACTGCACATTGTTGTCTAATACTATCACCCTGTACATATAAGTAATATACAGAGTAACATACATGTTGCACAGAATATGGCATACATATGGAAACATATGACTAGTTTCCCCCCCCTAATTACTACTATAAGGATTATTCTTTATATTATTCATGTTGTATTGTATTATTGTATGGACTACATCAGTAGAGGCTAAACCAATTTCATTATATACATGATGTACAATGAAAATAAAGGCTTTGAACTTATATATACCAGGTAGAGGAAATAAATTTGTTTTGCACCTTTTCCCTAACTATTGAAGGCAGCATAGATGTTTTCTTTAATCTTATCCTCCTAATAGCTAAACAGTGGGAGGAATTGGATCAGCCATTCACTCTCAGCTCAGAGTCAGTATAGGTTTCAATTTGCAATCTTTATCATAAACCATCATGTTGATATGAGACAATATTCATTTGCAACTCAAAATAAAGGGTTTTTACAAATGAAATTGGTATGTGTGATTCTCCTAGTAGTATTTGAATTAGATATCTGCATATTTTCTATAGACAATTATAGTTTACCATCAAGATTTTATTGCGTAGTTATTCCTGTTATTGTGGGTTATTGTGAAGTTTATTCAAGTTGCAAGTATTTGAAAACATAATTCAAAATTCTCCAAATAGAACAAGTTATTCAGGTTTCTGGCATTCCAGCATGTGTGAAGACTAGCTGGCTGGCATGCATGTGCAAGCTGGAAACCAAAAGACCAGCTAGTGATAGTGCACGTGCCCACATAGAGGGCTCTGCGTGCCACCTCTGGCACGTGTGCCGTAGGTTCACCATCACAGCCCTATACCATTTCAGACAAATGGTTGTCAAATCTCTGCTTAAAAACTTCCAGTGTACCTACAACTTCCGGAGTCAAATTGTTCCCCTGATTAATTGTTCTAACTGTCAGGTGATTATTTCTAAATTTTAAGTTGGGTTTTCTGTTTGATTAGCTTCCATCTCCATTGCTTCTTGCCCTGCCTTCAGGTGCTTTGGAGAATAGGTCGACCATTCTTCTTTGTGGCAGCCCTTTGATTTGTAATGCAAGAGAAGAGGAAATTGTCTGATAAAAAGAAATTAGATTGTGAGTCTTGAGGTGGCAGTATCTTTGGTAGGGGGCTTAACTAATACTCCAATTGAATTTCTGTAATGTTCATTGTACCTTTCTTATGAGGTGATGCTACTCACCTCAAATGAGTTTATGCATTGAAGTATCTTCCATGCTACGTAGTCACCTATAGCAGTGTTTCCCAACTGTGGCAACTTGAAGATATTTGGACTTCAACACCCAGAATTCCCCAGCCAGTTGAAGTCCAGATGTCTTCAAATTGCCAAGGTTGGGAAACACTGGCCTATAGAATATAAACTGATTTAAAGAAGAATGATTTATATTTGGATCCCAAGTTCAAGATGACCCTTCTGGAAAACATGCATTGGGTTTGTTTATTATCTGGCAAATGAGGTGTGATTTCAGATAATCTTGTGGAATCAGTGGCATACGAATATTGTTTTTTAAAAAAGCTTTTTTTTAAACTGAACCATGGTTAATTATGAGTAAGTTCACAATGTGACAGAAAGAAAATAACCCTAACATTTACCACTTTGTTATACTGAAATGCAGTACAATAGTTTTCCTCATGACATTCTAGTTTGGATTTTAAAAATAATAGTAATTTCATCTTGAAATGCTATTACCTAGGACAAGACAAACATGGAATATGTGTTCAGCAATAGGGGGCAAATTATTGGTTTTAAATCAGCATATTAAATGCATTTCTTTCTTTCTTTTCCAGTATTGATTGAACCAATTCCAGTTGGGCAAGCTGCTAAAGATTACCTTAACTTATATGTTATACCTACTCTACTGAAAGGACTTACAGCTCTCTCTAAGACGAAACCAGCAGATCCTTTTGTATGTATCACAAGAAAGACTGGTACCGAGAGGTAAAATGAGTATGTGATAACAACTGGTAGCATTCCTTTGCTAAGGAAAAATGCTCCATGACAGATTAGAAATCCAAAGGGGAAAAAAATTGATGGTTGATAAGAGCAATAGTTGTTTATATGCATATTAGGTTTGGTCCCTTCAAGCTAGAATGTCTGTAATTGGTGAGCCTTTGTATTTCAGAAGCAGTCTAGACTGACTGCCTCCTTTGCCAGCACCTACTCAGACAAACTGATACATTTTGAAGAGCAAAAAATCATGAAAAGAAAGGTCTAGGAATTTTAAAGAGGTTCTACTTTACTGCTTTACAAAAGAAAAATATTAAAGGAAATTTTCTCAGTAGAAATACAGAGAATGAGTGCTTTCTATTAGGAAACCATATTTTAATACAGAAATTAAAAGTGGACTTTTATTGTTGCTTTTTTTGATAGATATGGCTGGCTGATTGGCTAATCGAAAATAATCCAAATACACCTAAATTGCGGCAGAATATAATTGTGGAGGAACCTTAAAAGAGACCAATTTCCTGCAAGTATCACAAGCTGTAATTTTAAAATAATTTTTATATTGAAAAATACTAATTGGAATTTTCAGATGGAAGAGTCAATATACATATTTGCATCTTAAACTAATATTTAAGTATTTGTTGCAATTAAAACATAAAAATAACAAGTGCATTTATTTGTCTAGTTCAGGGTTTTTATTCAGCTGCTGGGCTCTGGCATATTTGCATGCTGCAAAGCGTCAACAGGTATGCCCTATAAGCAGGGGTAGGCTGCTGCCCGGACGGGGACGGGGGACGGATGCAGTGGGGTAGTGAAAATGGAGCTCCACCCCACAACATCCAATTTGCACTGAAAGATATTGAAAGAAAATCAGGGCATCCTGCATAAGCCACGCCCACAGTGTGGTAGTAAAAATTTTGGTAGCCCTACACTGCCTATAAGTGAGCCAGAGTAAATGACAGGAAGTACATAGCTAGAATCCCGCCTTCATGAGTTCACTAGAGATCGGCTATCTCAATTTTTTTTTTAATTTCTCCACCTGATTCCCAACAACAAGATTCTAGTTTCTCCACCTAGAAGTCCTTTCTATGAGATATGAGCTATAAAATGAAAAAGGCTGAGAACTACCCAGCTAGTTTATATCTTACAGTTATCCAAGTGATTAAAAAGAATTAACAGGAGATTTTCTATTTTATTTATTTATTATTTCTTTATTATTTTGATTTCTAGGCCGCCCTTCTCCGGAGACTCAGGGCGGCTTACAACATAAAGATAAATACATAAGATGAAACAGTAGAAATCGTAGATTTCTTTTCCTAATGTATTTTTTGTATTTTTGTGTCTGTCAGGCAAGTTCACAAACTTTGCAGGTGAGAAGCAAGATTTTGATGAGTCTCCTTTATCTGAACAGCTGAGAGGTTTTTTAAAAATTCTAACCTATTTATTTCATTATTATTTTTATTAAAATATCATTTATGTACCCTTTACTTTGCAGAAAAAAATGTCCTTGAATTTGCATTATTTTCGAAGAACAGCTTTTCATTTAAGGTGTTTATAGAAAGTAATAAATATCAAATATTAAGAGCAAATAATTCATTAATTAGGTAGGTTTTAGTTTAGCCTAATAACATTGCTAAGTCTTAACTTTGATAAAATTACTGTATTTTAAGTGATTTAACAAATAACATCTAATTGGTATTTCTATATTGTTTGGATATGGTAGGAAATATTCTGATTAAAAAATATGTAGAACACAGAATTCAATGAATAAGATACTTGGTCTGGAGAATGCCTGTTGGTTGGGCTATCATTCATTCAATTTTTGCCTTCTGAATTCTGAATATGGTGTTTCCATGAGATACCTATATGTATGAATGAATCAAACTCATGAAACTTAACTTCCTTTCAAAGTTGCTGCTTTAATCTTACATATCTCCTGAGTTCTAATGGTATTGTAATTAATCTCGTCATTGACAAGATTAGAATCATTAAGTGGTCATTGTATTGTTTATAATACAAGTTACTGACATAAAAGGGCCAGATGAAAACCTCAGTTCACTTGTTTTTCAAGCTGATTTGAACTACTGATCATATCTCGAAACAGATACAGAGGAGTTGGATAGAAATGTTGTTCCATAGCCATGAAAATGAGCCACATCATTTGAGAGAGCTATGGGCAGGACTAAGGTGGTTGTCCATTAGGCTGAACATTATCTGTTTTCTGAACATTATTGGAAATGTTAGATAAGAACAGCATAATATTATGAACTACATATTTATTAAACATTTTGATCCATTTTTTGCAGATCATTAATATGAGTGATGAAGTTATTCCCAAATGAATTAAAATTATTTAAATAACCTTAGAATATGACAATCTTGATACTATCTCAGTTAATTTAATCACTATGCTGCTTCTCATGCAAAGTCATGGAATCAATTATAAATCAATCAATTACTCTTCACTTACAATCTAATAACCTACTCTCTAACAAACAATTTGGATTCAGAAGGAAATTATCCTGCAACCTACAACTACTTCACTGCAAAAACATATGGACTACCCACCTAGATCAAGGAAAATCTATTGATGCAATTTATATCGACTTCTGCAAAACCTTTGATTCAATGGTCCATAACAAACTACTCCTAAAACTCAAATCCTATGGCATCTCAGGATTCCTCCACAGCTGGATTACAGTATTCCTGTCAAACAGACAACAAGTTGTCAAAATTGGAAGCACCATTTCCACCCCCGCCCCTGTGAAAAGTGGTGTTCCCCAAGGCAGCGTACTAGGACCTACTCTTTTCAGTCTCTACATCAGTGACTTCTGCAAACATATCATAAGCAACTGTGTTCTTTTTGTCGACGATGTAAAACTTTTCAATACCACAGACAACACAACTATTCTCCAAAAAGACCTTGACTTCATCTCAGATTGGTCTAACACTTGGCAACTTCAAATAGCAAATGCTCTGTTCTCCACATCGGCAAAAAGAATCCGAACCTCGTATACAAACTAAATAAACAAAATCTGACAAACAACCCCCACGCAGTAAAAGACCTTGGAATACTAATATCAAATGACCTAAGTGCCAAAGCCCACTGCAACAATATCGCCAAAAAGGCTTCTAAAATTGTCAACCTGATCCTACGTAACTTCTGCTCCGGCAATCTCACACTACTCACCAGAGCTTACAAAACTTTCGCCAGACTCATCCTCAAATACAGCTCACCTGTCTGGAACCCTCCCCGAATTTCAGACATCAACATCCTAGAAAATGTCCAACGATACTTCACCAGAAGAGCCCTTTCCTCCACCACTCGAAACAGAATACCCTACGAAACTAGACTTACAATCCTGGGTCTAGAAAGCTTAGAACTACGACGCCTTAAACATAATCTAAGTATTGCCCACAACATCATATGCTGCAACATCCTGCCTGTCAACAACTACTTCAGCTTCAACCGCAATAACACAAGAGCACGCAACAGGGTCAAACTTAATATCAACCGCTCCAAACTTGACTGTAAAAAATATGACTTTAGCAATCGAGTTGTTGAAGCTGGAACTCATTACCAGACTCCATGGTGTCAACCCCCAACGTTTTTCCCTTAGACTTTCCACGGTTGACCTCTCCAGATTCCTTAGAGGTCAGTAAGGGGCGAGCATAAGTGCACTAGTGTGCCTTCCGCCCCCTGTCCAATTGTCCCTCCTATATTTTAAATATCTTTTCTCCCATTCATATATCCTTTCCTCTATTCTTCATTGATGTATTCTATTCTCATATCTCTTCTTCTATCCCTTTCCTGATATTTACTACTACATGTTTTTATTCTCTTTAACTTTCAATTTGTATTGGACAAAATAAATAAATAAATAAATAAAAATAAATAAATTTAAGAAATGGGACTGAAAAGGAACAAGAAAGAGGAGGGGATGTCCAAGAAATTGATGTCTGTCATGTCCTCACTCCTCATTGACATATCTTGGAGAAATTTCTCAGCTATATTGAGAGTTTGATGCTTTCCACTGCTACCTTTCCCCTCAAAAGTCTGGCTCCCCTAGAGACCCAAACATGTCAGAAGCATGATTGATCATTATTGTATCCAAAAGAATGGCTACTGACCAAATTGCTTTGGTACCAACCCCCTGCCAGTTCATGATGGAATGGCATTACCCTCAGCTTGGCAGGCTCTATGTGTGTGTTGAGGGGAGGGGGAACTGTCTCTTATCCCTGTCTTCAGAATGGTGGCAGCAGTTAATGGCAAGTGGGTAAGAAAAATTCTAGATGAATGGAAGAATAATGCTGCTCCTCATGAGAATAGTGTCTTTTAATTTTATGACATGACTATCTTCTTTTGAAAGTGATGATTTATATAATATTCTTTGAAATCTAAATTTAATCTCTATTGTAAAGATATTTTAAATGAAAGTCTTATTAGTTGAAAAAGTCATTTGTTTGAGAACGATCCACTGAATACGATGGGCCTATGAATAACAGATTTGTTCATTCTAAGAACCAGTCTGAACCGGGAGCAACCCACCCCTGCTTCTCATCAGTTCTTTTTAAACAAGATTTCAGAAAATAGTTGTGTCAAATTGTTCCATTTTTGTCAAATATGAATTCAAATAGAACCAGCGCTGAATGTATTTGCAATTAAAATGCAGCAATTTATAATTTCCGCTTTGGGAGCTTTTAAAAGAAGACAGATGAAACTTCAACAAAAGAATGTTTTTTCCCCTAACTTCGCAATGTAATAATGGGGAATCTGATTAAACATCTTTTAACGCAAAATGAGTCCTACCAGAGAAATAGGAAAAAATTGAAGCTGCTTGGATGAGATTTGAGAATGGACAATCTGCCCCCCCCCCCCATGTTGCTAAACTATAATTTATTCTGTTTATTACTCAGTGCTCACCTTGTTGACTGGAGCTTTTGAACCTGAAGTACAACACATTTGAAAAGCCACATGTTCCATATCCAACTGCAAGTTACATGATAACTGAGAAAATACAGGAAAAAATTATTTTCCTGTTGAAAAATTTAAAAATGGAGAAAAGCATATCCCATCGAACTAAATATATAAAATCATATGGATAGTTCCTATCCATATGGGATGCATTTTCAGTGCAACTGCTATGGGACCTGACTAGCATGATAAAAAATTAAGAGGGGTCTTCCTCCATTTAAAACTAAAATCATATATTGGATCATGTTTTGTTTCTGCAGAAATAAACTTAATTTTAATTTAATTTAATCTTTATTATTTTTATGTTTATTCTGTATTTTATTCAATGTCTGCATTTTATTCGATGCCTCCTGGCGTTGTTTCCAACGAGATGGGTGGCATGCAAGTTTAATAAATTAGATTATTATTTTACTCTTGCTCTGAAGAATTGAGAGGGAAGAGGAAAATGACATAAATCCTCAAAGCTGCATTTTATTTGGGCTAGGTTGACTCTCCCCCCCACACCCGCCAGGAGTTGTAAACGTCTCTTCTTACTGGGTGGCATGTAGGGTGGAATATAAGGGATCTCAACATTTGGGGTGTAGCTTGCTTCTGAGTTAGTGACTCTTTGCTCTCTTAACGTGAGAACATTCCACAAGGACTTTAACATATGTATGTGGATGAATTGCCTGCTTGTACCATAAAAGAGATGACCATGTACCCAACATAAAGCAGTCATCACTGAGAAATGGTAAAACCAATGAAGTTCACACATCCTCCCAGTCACACCAAACTATTTTTATAATACCTAATTTAGCAAATGAACTGTGAAAAGGAAAAGGCTGCTAAGGCCAGGTTTGCTGTTAACAACAGCCTCTATGTAACCTAGGCTTCTTTTCTGAGGCTGCCCCCCAAAAAATCATCAGCACTATTCTGGGGTTAGCTTTATTGGTATTTTATCACTACAATTATGTGCACATTTACTAGAAATAAAAGTCATTAGAGGCAATGAGACTTACTTTCTAATAAGCATGTATGGATTTGCAATTTATGTTTATACGGGCTGTGCTAAAGACAGTTTAAGACCAGATGGTCTCTGAATGAGGTAAAGTACTTTTCCTATTCTCTGAAACATGTATTCATTTGGTTTTCTTTAGGCTGGAATGTTTTCTAGCATAATTTCCTTATGAGAATGATTTTGTGGTTAAATCAATTTATATAATAATAATAATTATTATTATTATTATTATTATTATTTTATTAGATTTGTATGCCACCCCACTCCGAGGGCCTGTTCATCGCATGGTTGCAACTTGGGGCACATCAAATTAAACAGAACAAAATAAGAAAAATACTGACCAACCCAATTTCAATGAGAAAAAAAGACAAATTTGCAGGAATGACCTAACTAAATGTTCAGATCCTATGGCTGTAGGAACATCTTGATAGATATTCTTAATAAATAATAGCTGTATGCCAGAGGTATTTAATCACAGTTTATTAAATAAGCTCATAAAGGCTGTGCATACATAATACAGCAAACCCTAACAGATGACATAATAGATTTTGTATATTTTACACTAAATTTTAATAATATTAATGTTTAGCTCTGAGGTAGGTAGGTAGGTAGATAGATAGATAGGTAGATAGATAGATAGATAGATAGATAGATAGATAGATAGATAGATAGATAGATAGATAGATAGATAGATAGACGAGACAGAGGCAGACAGACAAACATGGGTTTTTATCAATGGTGAAATTCAAACTTTTTTACTATCAGTCCTGTGGCCCTGGCTTGGTGGGCATGGTGTGGCTTGGTGGATGTGGCTTGGTGGACATGGCAGGAGAAGGATATTGCAAAATCTCCATTCCCACCCCACTCTGGGACCAGCCAGAGGTGGTATTTGCTGATTCTCCAAACTACTCCAAATTTCCACTACCAGTTCTCCAGAACCTTCTGGATTTCACTCCTGGTTTGTATGTTGGCAAGAGTCGCTGGGCAAGATGGGCAACCATACATCTAATAAATAAGTGAATATGATATATCTTCGCTACTAAAGTTCACTCCTTTCTGTTTTTTAGATTTCATTGGTGGTTTGCCACGTACACAGGATAACATGAAATACAACATCTAACCTGCTAAAAATTTTCTTCCTTCATGGAAGGATTGGGAAATAAACTAGGATAAAAAACTACACTGGGGTCTTTCTCCAGTCACTTAGCCTCAACACAAACCTTAATACATCTATTATTTTGAATGTTGTCTTTACAATAACTCCAGGTCACAAGACATATTCAGTTCATTGTTAGCTATAGCAAATGTTAAAGTTCTTTCCTTCTGTTTGCCAACATCATCCAAAGGTAGCCTCAAGCTTGTATGAAATTGTTTTGGCTCCATTATTTTGGATCGGAGGCAGTGATCAACATTGGGCACAGTACATTTTTACCAGTTGGTTTTCTGCTGACTGAACAAGAACTTTTCAGCTTAGCAGCAATAATGCTCAAATGCAGCAGCTTTCAGTCAATTTATGCTATTTTTTAAAGTCTTGAATTAAAGCAGGTCAGATTTTGAGACTGAAAAACTCATTAGCCAATAGGCCACTGATTTAAATAGTAATAGACTTGGCTACAGAGTTCATGTATACCCATGATATATTGTATCTCTCTCCTATGGTTTATGAATACTTGTACATGTAAGCAGATCAAATAGTAATTACCGCATTGTTTTGGTCATACTCATTGCAAAAACAATAACTATCAAGATGAAGAAATACTGCTAGTGGATGATCAAAGAAAAAAAAAGTATGCTGCCACTCATTGCAGTGAACAGTGCTTGGGTCTGGAGGTGCCAAGAAAATTAAGAATTTTATTTATTTTTTTATTAATTGGATTTCTATGCCGCCCCTCTCTGAAGACTCAAGGTGGCTTACAACATATAAAAACAGTAAATTACAATTAAATTAATCCAATTAAATTAAAATTACATAGCTATCTAAAATCCCTAATTATATTAAAAAATCAATCACACCCATTTGTACAGCAATCATACAATCATTCATTGGCCAGGGCTAAGATCTAATCGGCCCAAGCCTGATAACATAAATGAGTCTCAAGACTCTTACGAAAGGCAAGGAGAGTGGCGCAGTACGAATCTCCATGGGGAGCTGATTCCAGAGGGCCGGGGGCCCCACAGAGAAGGCTCTTCCCCTAGGTCCCGCCAAACGACATTGTCTAGTTGACCGGACCTGGAGAAGACCGACTCTATGGGACCTAACCAGTCACTGAAATTCATGTGGTAGTAGGCGGTCCCACAAGTAATCTGGTCCAATGCCATGTAGGGCTTTTAGAATGCCTGAAGTTTTAGACTTCAGTATCAAATGTGTGCACTGGTACTGAAATTAAGAATATATTTCCTAGAAATTTCCACTGTGCTAACATTTTTCTACTCTCTTCATCTTTTCAATTAGTGTACATATTTTTATTCTGTACATAGAAGCAAAGGAAAAAAGAAAAAATACTTGGCAAATGATCAGGTATCAATGCTGTTAAAGAAAGTAGCAGCCTATTTATTCTCAGGGTTTCTTATTGTGACAGATTAGTTAGGCTATTGTTAGCTCATTCATTCCCAAGTAAACTATTTCTTGTAGCATCATGGAGAATATTCTTTGAGAATATTTTCTTCTAGGGTCTTCTATCTAACTATTCATGGCTACACAGAAAGCTGTATGTAACTAAAAACAGCCAAATGTATTTTGACCACATGGACCTTTGTTTTGTTAACACCTGGCTGGCTGCATTGAAAAGTGTCATTTTCTAATTTTTGAAAGAACACAAAGGGCTGATAAAATGAAACTTCTTTTAATTTCCTTTGAATGAAGAAAAAAGGCAGTTAATCCAGTTTCTGGTTAGGATATTGCATTTTGAATCAATGTGGTCATTTTACTTCAGTTATTTATGAATTTCATTAAAATATACTTCTATCACTGAGTAATTTGCTCCTATATTCAATCTAGCATTATTATTATTTTAATAATATTTTTTAAAGATTGATAAAAAATAATGCATACTAAAAATATAACAAATAGAAAGTGCATAAATGAAGAAAATAGAAAAATAAAAATATGGTAAAGTGGGAGAAAGGAACTACCCTGTTTCCCCGATAGTAAGACACCCCCGATTGTAAGACGTATTGGGGGTTTCAGGGGGGTTGGCTAATATAAGCCGTACCCCGAAAGTAAGACATATGTCTTACTTTCGGGGAAACACGGGGGTATTGCTGCCTCCTGCCCACTTCCGCGCCGCCCCCCCTCCATACGTCACCGCCACCTCCGTCTGATCCAAATGTTCTGTTCCTGCTGCTCCCGCCGGCGTCTCAAGCGGATGCCGTGTTGCCCGTCCCGGCTAAGCCGGCCGGACTTTGTCCGTCGTCGGGGAACAAGTGGCGAAGCAGCCCGGCGAAGGCTTCTCCTGCCGAAAGGCGCCCGCCAGAGACCAGTAAGCTTCGGAGACGCCGGGTGGGCGGACACGTGTCAAGGCCGACGTGTGCACCGGACGCAGCTGCCACGTCATGGCGGGGCCCGGACGGGGCAGGCAGGCGGGGATGCGGATGTGTCTCTGTGTGTTTGTGTGGGGGGGGGAGGGTGCTTCGGGCTCTTTGTCCCCCCCGGTAGGTAAAAATGAAGACCCAGATTTTTCAAGAAGATTTTTAAAAATACTACTTTTTACCGGACACGGGTGTTGCGGGTTCGGGTAGGTGGGTTGGCCGGGTGGGTCTTATTTTTTCCAATATAAGACATACCCCGAAAGTAAGACATAGTGGGGCTTTTGGGGATAAAAAGAAAGTAAGACACTGTCTTACTTTCGGGGAAACACGGTATATAAAGAAATCATTTCTCCCTTTATCACAAGTATAAACAATTTTAGTAACTTATTGTCTCTTTTAAAAGTGTAACAAATTATATCTTCTTCCCATATCCCATCTCTTATGTATAAACAAATCTTCAAAACTTTATATTTTTGTCCTGATCAGCAAAAAATCATTGAGGATTTTCTCTGGTTAATCTCTAGAGATAATACAATATTTATTTTAACCTTGATCAAATAAACCAATTCTATATTCCTTCCTTTTACTTTTAAGAATCTTGATCTTTCATCTATTCAAATAATGTCCCAGAATTTAAGTTGTTTTCATTTTTTTTCTTTGTCCTGTCTCACAAAATTCTTCCAAGCTTTAACCAGCCTATATTGTAAATCCAATGTAGGAAAATTATTCAGGACATTGTCATGATTCATTACTTGTAAATCCTTTATTAGGACATCAGCTGGTTTCATACGTACATCCAGTGTTATATCTTTTTCCATATCATTCCCATAGACTGTCATTTTTAAATATTTTCTTTCAAATTAGTCTCAGTTCTGTTGCTCTTCCACAAAATAGTTTAAGCAAAGCCTAACCATAGAAGCAGAAGCTTAAAATTAGCCTTGGGCCCATTGTTCAAAAATATTGTTAAATATATTCAATATAAAAATATTTTTCTCCATTGTGTATTAATAAGTCAACTTTAAGTGCTCTTCTTTTTTGTCATTTTTAGTTACTTTTAGTTCCCTCTAGTGCCCAAAGCCTTCCTGACTAAGGATTGAAAGAAATTTACCTGGTGTTTTCAGACTTGTTGGTCCAAAGGTTCCTAATAGCTGAGAAGCAGTTAACAAGTAATATATGGAAGCGATTAGAAAAGAAAGTATGCAAAGTCAGTACCTTTTTGAAGGTGACAGCCATGATTTGAGCAAGATGAATATTCCCTCATCTCTCAGAGGTCTAAATCAGCTGAAGATTGCTGTTTTGTGTGGTCTTCTTGCAAGGAGCAGATGTTGGACACTTGTGGGTGATTTCAAATCCCTTCCTTGAAGAGCTAGCCTACTTGATGGCTCTTCATTGTGCCACAGTTGTTGGCTTCACATTTAACGGAGCCAGTTTCAATTTGCAATTTCTTCCCTGAAAGTTACTGAATTTCAGAATAACACATCACAAAAATGCTGGTTAAGAACTGTGTACTTACAAACAGAGTTTCAATAGCCTAGAATAGGGGTCAGCAACCTGTGGCTCCAGAGCAGTGTGCAGCTCTTTGGGGGCTCTGCTGTAGCTCCCTGTTCCATCACTGGCTGGCCTCGCTCTCCCCTCCCTTACCTGGCCTGAGAAGGTAAGGTCAATAGTATGAATGGAGAAGTGGCTTGGGCTGCAATCCAAAGAAAATAAATAAATTAAACACTAGGTCTGCACAAAGCCTTGGGTCCCCTCAAACATTAAAAGTTAAACATATATTACCAATAATTTCCCATGTAGTGCATCCGGAATGATAGGATAAATACTGTACTGCCAAGAAGGGTTTACATAGCCAGCATCCCAGCCACCTTTGAAATGAGTAATTCATTGCTATTTCCTAAATTTTTAAAAGATACAGTAAATTATTCTTGGATTATTTTATCCTTAGCATGAAATTCATCAAGTTGCACAGCCAAGAACAGAGTGGGGAAGGAACAGAAGCAACTGGAAATCAATTATTAATATACAAATAAGTTTATTCACAGTTAACATTACTTTCACTGTCAATAATTTACTAAAGCCTTCTCTAATTTGGCTGCCTTTGAATATACTAATTTACTCTCTTCATCATTCCAATGAGGACAACCCTATGCAGAAATCATGTATAAACTTCTTGGCTATTAGGAGAAGCACATGAATGGTTGATATACATAAAAGGCAGGATGTGTCATCACAAACATCTCTCCTTCATGCATTTAAAGTAATTTTCTGGGTTTGGGGCTGTAAAGCATCATATAAATCTAAGTGCTATTGCGCAACAGACTGAATTGTAGCTAAAAGGTGGTTCTCGTTCAGTAATTGTGTGCACATATTGCAGGGCTGAAACTTAAAAAAGAAAAAAGAGTAAACTATTTTTAACTGATCCTGTTTCATATTGAAATTCAACAGGGGTGTCAATAAAACTCAGTGAAACACAGCAAAATGATTCTGATGCATAACAAACAAAATTAGGACTACTGTAAGCTGTTCTTTAGCTAACATTTCAAATTCTAAATGAAAAGCATTTTTTTGCAGAAGAAAATATTTGATCACCACCATCATAAAGTTAATCTAAAGACAAACAGAAAAATATCTATGGAAGCAAGCATCACACCATTGCCATTAGCAACTGGAGGATTTTCTTTCTTGCCTACAATATTGAACTGTTTTTGGTTTTTTTAAAACTGTAACTCAGATCTATGTAACGGATTGAATCTTTCAGTGTTGCTATAACTGAGGAAAGTTCATTTAAAGTCCTCTTAATTTTGCTAATCTTTTTGCCATGGAGATGAGGTAAACTTAAATGGATTTAAACCAGATTTCCACATTGTTACTGGAAATCTTAAGCTTTCTGTAGCAGCACTATAGAACATTTACGCTATCTTTCTTTTTAAGGTTTCTGGTCTGTATTTATAAATTCGGAGAGTTCTGGATAACAGTGGCATAATTTAGTGCTTCCAATCATCAGAGAAAGCATTAAAGCATGATTTGTGGTAGTCTTCTGGTGATGGATGAGATAAAGGTAGTGTATCTCTTGGTCTCTTGCGTCTGATTACACAAAGAATTAGCACTCATCTTTAGAACTGGCAGTTCCTCATGTTAAAAGGCAGTGATGAAACACTGAATCTGCTTGATTCAAACATATCACATTTGAAAATCAGATTCAGTTTCACCGTACAGAATAAGTTCATTATATTAAAAGATTTGCTTTACTCATTTTTTTCTCATTGTAAATACGTGATCAATGAAGCCTTTTTTCCAGGATGGAGTTCTTGCTTTCCTCTACAAAGTTTGAAGAGAAAAAACAGAAAAAGAACAACAACAAAACAACAACAAGAGGAGATAATATGCTATGTGTTTTTGTACCAATAGTTCTGTAACTTGTAAATCAATTCCAGTCTTTTTTAATCAATCTAAATTCAATCCCAAATCCTGAAAAATATTCTTGAATTAATACAAATTATGCATGCAAAGAATATTAAATGGTATTTTCAGCCAAGTTAATGATTTGACATAGAATATATCTTAATATCTGAAAAATAACTTCATATATGTTTAACAATTGGATGGTTATCTGTTTATTTGTTTGTTTTATTTGGTAAATTTATTTGCCATCTATCTTCCGTGTGGCTAGCTGGGCAGCTGTATCATAGGTTACTAAATACAATACTGTATTTACAAGGACTTCACGTCTTCATGATAATACAGCTAAACAGAAATGAAAAAATGTCCTTGGAGAACCAGCACAATATCACACAGTTTTGATGTCACCATTTATATTTGACTACCACAAATGTGCCATTCATTCTGATATTGCCAATTCATACTAGTAATTCACAAAACCAGCAGTTTCCCTGGAACCTTGTTCTATTTCTAAAAAAAAAAAAGTACCGGTAAATACTTGAGATTTTATATCACCCTATTCTCAACTTTGTTTAAAATGTTTTGTTTATTGGTTAAATAAATCATAACTGGTAGGCTTCACACATGCAACATAAATAATTCATTAAAAAAAGAATGAGCAAAAATCAGATAAATAATTTTTTGGATTTGCACAGTATACAAACCCAGCCTATTCTGGTAGCAGCTTCTCATGGGCATTTCAGCAGGATAGCAGTAGTGAGCTCTCTAAATCACATTGATTTTATATGGAACAACAACACAATAGGTTTTCATCCTATAATGAAACATGGAGTCACTGCAGGTGTATAAGAGGTCCCACAAAAGGAGGATGCACTCAAATGGAGGAAGCACGACTGTGTATTAGAACCCTATCCCCAATTTCATATATGTCACTGAATCCAAATTAGCTAATCATATTTTACTGTAGTGTATTTCTGAGCCCAGAAAATTGGTATAACTGACTAAATAAGGGTTAAATTTATCTTGGGAAAGCGTTTTATATAAATATAACTACTGTATATGTTAGTTAGGCCATATAGTTATAGTTAGGCTGTATAGTTATAGGTGTAACCCAAATACTTTGGCCACCTAATGAGAAGGAAAGACTCGCTGGAGAAGAGCCTAATGCTGGGAAAGATTGAGAGCAAAAGAAGAAGGGACAAGAGAGAATGAGCTGGCTGGATGGAGTCACTGATGCAGTAGGCGTGAGCTTAAATACACTCCAGAGGATGGTAGATGATAGGAAGGCCTGGAGGAACATTGTCCATGGGGTTGTGATGGATCAGACACAACTTCACAACTAACAACAACAAATAGCTATAGGTAAGACCAGATACTGTATTCCTCGATCAAGCAGCTGAAACCCCTACTTCTTTATATATTACAATCTCATACTTACATGTGCAGGATTCCTATATAGGGAAAAGTGGACTCTATGTTCCAAGTAGGACCATTCTAAATAATTTGACTTTTTTTTTACTCTAACAGCTTAGGGATCTTCAGATATATTAAAACTCCACATATTGATTATGTATTCTATTGTGTATCTGGAGTGGAGGACATTATAAAAGGAATACAGGAATATCCTATTTTAACCACTATTATTTTTTCAGCCATCAACATGTCCCAGTAAGAATGAATATTATTATATCTTTGTATACTACCAATACATAGTTGACAAAACAGACAAATAAATAAAATTTAACTTTGATATTTATCTTGAACTAATCTGAATATCCTGGAAAAGGATAATGACACTTGGCCACCATTTTGAAATATCGACTCAACTTTGACATATGGAGGCAGGGAGGTCATCAAAATAGCCATATATTCCTGCCCTCCCCAAACTTTGTAATGTTAAGGAAGATTTTTGCAAGTTGAAAAGAGCCTCTCCCTTTTGTTTTTAAGGCCTCAAGGAATTGATGTGACCCATGGCTTTTCCTAATTTAGTTTTGGTGTGACCAGCTAGCCAAGCTGCATATGAAAAGGTCACTTATTCTCTTCAAGAGAGGAGATGTCAAGTGGAGTGATGGAAAACCTTTGCATTGGGAGCCATAATATTCACTTCATACAATTGTCAACCCCATGTGGAAATGCAGGAAATGGATGGTGTAGAAATACATTCTTCTGTTTTTAGACCCTGATGGGTTAAAAAAGAAAAACAGTCAACAGTCCTTGGTGAGAAACCAATATCAAGAAGTCTATCTACAGTAGAACACTTGCTGACAATAGAGATGAATCTTAGTTAAACTATGGATTGTTAATCAGTGGTAGTTCTGTTCTTAAACAGTGGAAACACAAGACAAGGGACACTGGCCAATGGCCATTGTATTTTTGGCCTGCCTGCTGCTTAGCCCTCTTATGCAAACCATATCAATTAACTTATGTGTTATCTTACTGCATTAATTCTTAGCATTCCCTTCATTTTAGATTTATATCCAGGGCAGACTGGATATTAATCTAAAACAAAATAAAGTCTTACTTTATGATCAATCTTGCAACAGAGTAGAAGCTAGCCAACATTGTAGGGTAACTATCTATGGTTGAACTGAAACATTTATCCAAGAGAATAGAACACATCCCCATTTTTAGCATAAATTCTAAAAAGGCATATCTGACTTCCACAGTAAATGATTTTACATATTTATGGACTTCAGTATGTTTTTATTATTTTGTGCATTCACAAAACAGCATAGGAAAAATTCCAAGCTAGCAGGGAAAAACAAGCTTTATTTTCCAGATTTTGATTTATAGATTTTGATTTATAACCCTCACCATTGTCAAACTATTCATTAAAACTGCATTATTATTACTATTAGTCTTTTCATCGTTCCTATCACCCATCTGCTCCCACTTATGACTGTAACTTGTTGCTTGTATCCTTATGATTTATATTATTATTGATTGTTTCCTCATCGCTTATTTGTACGTTGTGACAATCATTAAGTGTTGTACCTCATGATTCTTGACAAATGTATCTTTTCTTTTATGTACACACAGATGCACCAATGACAAATTCCTTGTATGTCCAATTCTCTTCTCTCTTCTCTTCTATTCATAAAATGTATCTTCTGTCTTAGGTCTTTTGCTGCTAGAGGCTATTTTGGAATTGGCATTTTTGCCAACTGTTATAAATTGTAAAGGTTTTTTGTGGTTATTTTGGAAAATTTATTTATTTATTTATTTATTCTATTTTTATGCCGCCCTTCTCCTTAGACTCAGGGCGGCTTACAACATGTTAGCAATAGCACTTTTTTAACAGAGCTAGGCTATTGCCCCCACAATCAGGGTCCTCATTTTACCCACCTCGGAAGGATGGAAGGCTGAGTCAACCTTGAGCCGGTGATGAGATTTGAACCGCTGACCTTCAGATCTACAAGTCGGCTTCAGTGGCCTGCAGTACAGCACTCTACCTGCTGCGCCACCCCAGCTCATATTGCATTTCTCCTCTGTTATATTAGATTGCTTTGGTGTACAATAATATGCTAGCTCCATTTTGACCAATAAAGATCATGGTAAATTATCAGTGAGGAACCCAAATTTGAAAACAGCAAGGTATATAGCTGTTCTGTCTGGGTGCCCCCAGACTTCAACACCAACTGAAAAAAGCAGCCAGACACGCTGGTAAAAGCAAAGGCACTTTATAGTTGGAAAAACAAACACAGAGAAAAACCTGTTCTTCCCAACAGACAGGCTATGAGGCTTCACAGCCGAGTCATGACGGCCAGACAATACAGCAGACTTCTTGCTGGCACACACACCACTGTAGAGAATAAGACCCACGTCTTTCCCCCGAAGGTTTCAGCCTTCAGGGCCACAAGCCAGAGTCAGAAACGCCAAAGATCACAGCCAGGTCCCAGGACTCCCAAAGATAATACTCCACAATACAGGAAGGGTGGGTCTGCCTTTTCAGCCTTTCTGGGGAGAACCACACCCAAACCCAGCTGTTGCCTATTTAGGGCTGGAAATACCTGGCTAATTGTCCCCTTCGTTGTGCTGCTCTTCTCTGCCTGAGATCGATGATGGCTTGTGCATTTTCATCTAAGGACTCCAGGCTGCTTGCTGGGGAGAGCTCCACCCCGGGGGACTCAGGCTGTTCTCCCTCTCCCTCGGCCTGATATTCCTCCTCCCCGTCTGCCTGGGCCTCCTCCTCCTCCTCCTGTTCCTCATCCTCCCCCTCTGAGCATGGAGCCGGCAGAGGTTCAGCCGTTCCCTGAGGAGCCTCAGATGGAATCACAACAATAGCTAGTCCTCGATTTGCAATCACACTTGAGCCTGAGTCGCCTCGAGAAGGACAGCATAGAAATCTAATAAATAAATCAATAAATACAATTTCTGTTGCTAAATGAGACAGTTGATAAGTGAGTTTTGCTCCATTTTATGTCCTAGAAACATAGAAACATAGAAGTCTGACGGCAGAAAAAGACCTCATGGTCCATCTAGTCTGCCCTTATACTATTTTCTGTATTTTATCTTAGGATGGATATATGTTTATCCCAGGCATGTTTAAATTCAGTTACTGTGGATTTATCTACCACATCTGCTGGAAGTTTGTTCCAAGGATCTACTACTCTTTCAGTAAAATAATATTTTCTCATGTTCCTTTTGATCTTTCCCCCAACTAACTTCAGATTGTGTCCCCTTGTTCTTGTGTTCACTTTCCTATTAAAAACACTTCCCTCCTGGACCTTATTTAACCCTTTAATATATTTAAATGTTTCGATCATGTCCCCCCTTTTCCTTCTGTCCTCCAGACTATACAAATTGAGTTCATTAAGTCTTTCCTGATACGTTTTATGCTTAAGACCTTCCACCATTCTTGTAGCCCGTCTTTGGACCCGTTCAATTTTGTCAATATCTTTTTGTAGGTGAGGTCTCCAGAACTGAACACAGTATTCCAAATGTGGTCTCACCAGCATTCTATATAGTGGGATCATAATCTCCCTCTTCCTGCTTGTTATACCTCTAGCTATGCAGCCAAGCATCCTACTTGCTTTCCCTACCGCTGTTGTTAAGAGAATCACTGAAGTTGTTAAGTTAATAACGTGGCTGTTAAGTGAATCTGGCTTCCCCATTGATTTTGCTTGTCAGAAGGCTGGGAAAAGTCATTACATGACCCTGGGACACTGCAAAGTTCATAAATATGAGTAAGGTGTCAAGCATCTGAATTTTGATAACATGACCATGGGGATATTGGAATAGTTGTAAGTGTGAAAAACAGTCATAAGTCACTTTTTTCAGTGCCATTGTAATTTCAAACACTTAATGAACTGTTATAAGTTGAGAACCACCTGTATCTCTCACTCTTCCTTACTTTCTCTCCGTGTGTGTGCATTTGTGTGTATGTGCATATAATAAATTAATAAAATCAATTGTATTTTTGTCATCTGAGGAAATAAAAATATAAAATTTTCCAGAAATTGGTGTGATAAAACGTCCACCTAACTCAGATTTAATGGATATTCTTGGTCCATTTGAAAGGAACGATGACTTACTGGAATATCAGCATGACCATACTAAAGCTTAACTCTAAAGCAAAGCTTTTGCTGGGCAATAAAGAATTATTGTGTGTGTGTGTGTGTGTGTGTGTGTGTGTGTGTGTGTGTATGTACTGTATATATATTCCAAACTTGCAAAGAACTGAGAAAGAAATAAAGAGACTAGTATAGATGTATTTCAAACTATTTTGAAATATAGATCAAATAGATCAGTGTTTCCCAACCATGGCAACTTGAAGAGATCTGGACTTCAACTCCCAGAATTCCCCAGCCAGCGAATGCTGGCTGGGGAATTCTGGGAGTTTAAGTCCAGATCTCTTCAAGTTGCCAAGGTTGGGAAACACTGAAATAGATCATAACCTACTACTAAATAAAGTAGAAAAATGTGAGATGGATAGCAACAGCACCAGATGGATTCAAAACTGGCTAATCAATCACACTCAATGTGTAGTGCTCAGTAGAGCTACATCTACATGTATGCAGTGGAGTACCCCAAGGCTCTGTTTTAGGCTCAGTACTCTTCAACAACATCAATGACTTGGAAGAGGGCATAGATGGGGAACTTATCAAATTTGCAGATGACACCAAACTGACAGGAATAGCCAACACTGCAGAAGATAGGTGCAAAATACAGACGGATTTTGAGCAGCTTGAACGATGGGTGCTATCTAACAAAAGGTTCTACATTTAGGCAAAAAAACCAAAATGCACAGGTATGGTATACGTGGTACATTGCTCAACAGTAGTAACTGTAAGAGGGATCTTAGTGGACAACCACTTAAATATGAGCCAGCAGTGTGCAGCAGTTGCCAAAAAAGCTAACATAGTTAAGGCCTTGGTAAGGCCACACTTGGAATACTACATTCAGTTTTGTTTGCCACAATGCAAAAAGGATGTTGAGACTCTAGGAAAAGTGCATAGAAAAGCAACAATGATTAGGGGACAGGAGATTGAAACATATGAAGAACGGTTGCAGGAACTGGGAGTGGCTAGTTTAATTAAAAGAAGGAGCATGGAGCCGGCAGCGGTTCAGCCGTTCCCTGAGGAGCCTCAGACGGAATCACAACACAGGGGAGACATGATAGCAGTGTTCCAGTATCTTAGGGGCTGCCACAAAGAAGAAGGAGTCAACCTGTTCTCCAAAGCACCTGAGGGTAGAACATGAAGCAATGGGTGGAAATTAAACAAGGAGAGAAATAACTTAGAACTAAGGAGAAATTTCCTGACAGAACAATTATTCAGTGGAACAGCTTGCCTCCAGAAGTTGTGAATGCTCCAACACTGGAAGTTTTTAAGAAGATGTTGGATAACCATTTGTCTGAAGTAGTGTAGGGTTTCCTGCCTAAGCAGGGGCTTGGACTAGAAGACCTCCAAGGTCCCTTCCAACTCTGTTGTTGTTATTATTATTATTATTATTTAGCTCTCATCAGCTAGCCATACCCTTTTAGGATTCAAACCTGGGCTGCTTGACCAGGGAAATACTACACACACACACACACACACACACACACACCCCTCAAATATTATAAAGATGTGGTCCTCGATTAAACAACAGTTCATTTAGTGACCATTCAAAGCTTTAATGCCATTGAATAAAGTTGACTTATGAAAATTGATTACTGTCACAACCTTTGCAGCATCCCTTGATTGAAGGAAGAATCCATTGTGTATAAAATAATTTAAGTTTTATTTTAAGAATATCAGTATTTGCTGTCTGTCTGTAGTTAACAAGATTAGGATTTCCTGTTTTTCCTTATCTTGTGACTGTCACTTTGGGATCTGTTTTTAACAAGATAAATGTTTGCTGTTTAATAAGATAAATGTTTGCTGTTTACCCAATAAACTATTCATCTCCGGGAGAGGGAGGCAGGATGTAGACCATATTTGGGCAAGGAATTCTGTGTACCCCTATGATAAGTTGAGGAATTCTATGTACCTTTGTGATTTGTAAAAACCTATATAACCTGCTCTTTAGCTTCTGTACAAGTGTCTCTTCCCTTGGGAAGAGTACCCGCTTTGCAAACCGTTTTTGATATACCCAGAGAGAATAAACATTTCTGTTCTCTTTGTCCAAACGTCTCGTGTGAACTTTTTCATAAAATTTCAGCGCACAACTTGGGGGCTCGTCCGGGATTCCATCCTGTTGACTGTCCAGGGAGGAACGTCTTTAGGTGCACCCTGTCCCATTTGGACAGAAGACGAACCTCCATGGATAGGCAATTGGCTCTGGTAGACCCGTAAAATTGGCTAAACGAGATCACTAGGACAAGGAGACAGAAAGAGGAAGAGACAAAGAGATAAAGAGAAATAATAGAAGGCCCCTCGAGGACCGGGCAACCCTGTGCACAGGTCTGGTAAGTACCTGTAATTTGCTATGGCATTTTACAACTAAGGGACTACTTACTCAGACGGTTATTGGGCGGGTAGGCTAGGTTGTTTGGAGACTATTGAGTGTGTGTGGTGAGACGTCCTTTTGAGGGGTCCTATTAGAGGATCTGCAGGACGATGTGAGAGTTGACTCCTGATTTGCGGTTCCATCCTCCCGCGAGGGAATTGGCCAGAAAAGGAGGCACGAAAGTTGGTGAAGTGTGAATTGAAAGTCTCAATAGTGCAAAACTCCAACAGGGAAATCCTAGTGGGAAAACTACCATTAACGTCCAAGGGCGAGATAATTCTTGGAAAGGTGGGCTAGGTAGCTTGGAGACTAAAAGTACTCCAATCTCCTAGTGGTAAAACTGCCTCGGGTGGGCTAGGTAGCTTGGAGACTAAAAGAGACTTCAATCTCCTAGTGGGAAAACTGCCTTAAAAATCCAAGATCAAGAAGTAAAGAAAATAATGGGAAATAAAGAGTCTGCAGACATAAAGAGAAAAAGAGAGAGAGAGAGAGAAAAGAGCCTGGTTCAGACTCTGAACCTGAAGAGAAAGAGTTGTTAAAACTTTTATTTAAGGAAGTAAAAGAGTTAAAGGGGCAGATAGCCCAGAGTTAAAGAGTTAAAGAGCTGTGTAGTAACAAAAGGAGGAAAGTTAGATTTTGAAAATGCCTGGAAATTGATTTAGACCCTCCAACTACTATGCAGATTTCAGGAGAATGGAAATTCCCCAAAACATGAAGTTTACTCCAAGTAAGAAAAGAGGCTGAGTGATTAATAGGGGATTTAACATAATAAGGATGTGTAGAATTGGATTGATTGTGATATGTTTGACTGGCCGGCAAATGAATGATGTGTGTGTTTGTGTGTAGAATGGAACTCATTAGCTTATGAAAAAGCTCCCTGGAATAATTGTAGATTTATTTGTATGAAATGGAATTTTGATATGAAAATGATGTATACAAGCAGTAAGAAAAAGTTGGTGTGAATGCATTTTTGATTATTTAAAACAGTAAGCTGTAACTAAATGTACCGGTATGTTATTTTCTAAAGCTAGAAGGAGGAAAAAAAAATTGTTGAGAGAATGATGAGTGGAGAAAAGTATTACATTTCTGTGTAAATATATATATATGTAACATTTTCCTTGTCAAGGATTCTTTTGCCTTGAAGGAGTAAGAGAGAGAAAGGATAGCCCCCCCTTTCAGTGTAGCTGCTCGCTTTTAACAGTTTCCCCCCCTCACTCCCCCTTCTCCTTGCTTGAGAAAGGAGGGGTCAATGGGCAGCTTATTCATAAAGCCTTTCACTGTTTGGATTTGATTCTTTTTTTAAAGATAATTTGAGGTTTTTAAAAGAATTTTAATTAAACAAACACACACACACACACACACACATATAAATATGGAAAAGATTTTGAAAAGATTTTGATGTTTTAATCTATGAGAATTTGCTTCCATTTGAATGGAAGTTGAATCTGATTCATTTTACTAAAAGCAAAGCATTGATTCTAAAGTTTGCCCCAAATATATTTCAGAGCATTTATGTCTCTGTGTGGGACACATTGATTAATAATAATAATAATAATAATAATAATAATAATAATAATAATAATAATAATAATAAAAATAAAAATAAAAATAAAAAATTAGAAGACAGGGTGCTCCACTTTAGGGCTTGCTTTTTTTTTGTTAACAGCACAAGTTGTTGCCCTTCAGAAATTGTTACAGAACTGATTTAAATATTTTCAGTGTTACTGAAAGAAAGCATAAAATTAATTGTTGGAGGAGCTGTGGTAGTTAGCACCTCTCTTTTTGGTCTTGAACCAAAAAGCCAGTAGAGGGATTGAAAGAGTTTGAAATATGGATTGAAAGAGTTTGAAATATGAGAGAATACTTATGGAGCAAATGATTAGTGTTAGCAACTGATGTTAACTTGAATCCAGCTTAGTTTTTAAGAGGAGATTTAGAAGAAGAAGCAAATAAAATTAATGAGATGAAGTAATTAAATTACAGACCAGAGTTAGATCTGACTTGATGGATGTGTCCTTGAGAAAAGGAAGAGAAGGAGAGGTTTTGTTTAAGCCAATTAGAAAGATGTTGGAATGTAAGAGACGGGGCAGAGGATGATTTAAACAGTAAAGAAGGATTCTGAAGTTTAGTGGAAGAGAAAGGAGAGGTTTTGCTTCCCGAGGCAGGGACAGAGGCAGAGGCAGGGACCAAGATAGAAGATGGGGATTTGGAAGTGGACAAGGAGAAAGGATGCTTGGAATGTGATAGATGGATCTTCAAGATTAGTGGAAGGACATTGTTGCAATGGATATGCCATTATTAGGATAATAGGATAATATGAGAGAAGAACAGGGATGGTAGGCACAATAGTGTGCTTTTGCATGCCCCTTACAGATCTCTTAGAAAAGGGGAGATATCAACAGTAGATAATTTAAGGTTGAAGATTTTGGGGTTGGGGAAGAAACAACAGAGTCAGGTAGTGAGCTCCAGGCATTGATCACTCTGTTGCTGAAGTCATATTTTCTGCAATCAAGTTTGGAGTGATTTACATTTAGTTTGTATCTATTATTGTGTTGTTGTTGTTGTTGAAGGTGAAGTCACTAATAGGAAGGACGTTATGGTGTATGATCTTATGAACAACAGTTAAATCAGTTGTTCGGAGGAGACGTAGTTGTAGATTGTCTAAGCGTAGTATTTGAAGTTTGGAGGAGTAAGGTAGTTTGTTTCGAGAGGAGGAGTGAAGGACTCTTCTTGTGAAGTACTGTATTTCTGGACTGTCTCAATTGTGTCAATATCAGTTATGCAATGTGGATTCCATACAGGTGAGCTATATTCGTGTATTGGTCTGATGAATGTTTTGTAAGCTCTGGTTAATAGTTCAGTGTTTCTGGAGAAGAAGCTATGTAAAGTTAGGTTTGTAACTCTTAATGCCTTTTTTTTAAGCAATGTTGTTACAGTGAGCTCTGGCAGATAGGTCATTGGATATGAGTACTCCAAGGTCTTTGACAGGGTGAGGGTTAGCTATGAGTTCATTATTTCCAAGTATGTATTTAGTATTTTGATTCTGTAAGACAGAGCATTTGTTGGTTGAGATTTGAAGTTGCCAGTTGTTACACCATTCAGCTAAATGATCAAAGTCATTTATTAGAGGAAAACTTGGTCAGTGATTAAAAGAAGAAGAAGAAGAAGAAGAAGTTACCCAATCACTGATCTGCACAAGTGACCGAATTATATGTTTTATTGAGAGCTCTAGAATTAAGTAGAGAAAGGATAGTAAATATTTTTACATTGATTCAAAATATGTTTTTGGAGTTGTACTCACCTTTGGAAAAATTTAGAAGGAAAGGGGATATGTGACAAGTCAAGAAAAAAATAATAATACATTTTGAGTTAATACATCAGGTTTTAGAAGCCTTAAAAGGGCCACAAGAAATTGCTGTGATTCATATTCAAGCACATCAAAAGGGGGAAGAAGAAGATAAGAAAGGAAACAGATTAGCGGATAGAGAAGCTCAAGCAGTGGGCCAGAAGGAGGAGGAAGGAGTGTTTGTTCTGATTCCTCAAGTATTAGATCCTGAAGAAATTCTATTTAGTGAAGGTAAACAGGAAAAACTAAAGCAGATAGGAGGGCAGGAGGGGAAGGATGAGAAATGATTCCTCCCAGATGGAAGACAAGTATTAAACCAACCTTATTTTAGGAGAATAATGGAAAGATTACATGAAGGGAGTCATTGGGGAACTCAAGGATTGATAGACACAGTATTGAAAACATTTACTGGGATAAAAATATATACTACAGCACAATAGGTGGTGAATAAATGTGTAAGCCAAAAGGTAAACAAGAACTATGTAAGACAATGACAATGAGAAGGAAGATCACTTGTATTACTGTATATCCCTTTCAGAATGTACAAATAGATTTTATAGAAATGTCACAAGTGGGAAGATTTAAATGTTTACTGGTAATAGTGGGTCAGTTGATAGGATGGGTGGAGACTTTTCCATGTGTAGATGAAACAGAACAAGATTACTGCTAGAACAAGTTATACCTAGGTACGGGTCAGCACAATAAATTGTTTCAGATTAAGGTAGACACTTTATTGGGAGAATTGTGCAGGGAACTATGAAACGGTTTGGGAATTTATTGGGATTTACACAGCCCTTGCACCTTTCTGGGAAGGCTGAAAATATGAATGGTAAAATAAAGCATTGTTTAACTAAGTTATACATGGAGACTGGGCTAATTTGGATCAAAGGATTATCTATAGCTCTGTTGAGAATTAGAATTCAGCCTCAAAGAGACACTGGGTTAACGTTTTATGAAATGTTGTTTGGAATGTCTTTAAGGGGGGAGTGGATTAAAAACAGGAGATTTCCATATAAAGATCTGATACAATATTTGCAATCATTGTCCTAGTCTTTTGAATATTCCAGATTAACTAGCCTGTTGTTGCAAACATCTGTCCTGAGTTTTAAAGTAAAGAAATTGGTGATTGGATTCTGATAAAACGGTGGAAGCTCAAGAAACTCCAACCTATGTGGGAAGGCCCGTTCCAGGTGCTGCTGACTACAGATACCACTGTTAGAACTGCAGAACGAGGCTGGACTCATTATACTCATGTGAAGAAAAGCAGTGCTCCCAATACATGGACAAGTCAACCTGTCGGACCCTTGAAGCTGCGGATAACCAGAAAATAAAATGCTTATTTTTCCCTTTCAGCCTGGATGCCTGTACACCCACAAGAAGAGAAATGAAGGATGGGTAATGCTATTATGGCTAGGGTTGATAATGAGAAAAGCAGAGGGTTATCGGATTTGTATAAGTGCAAAAGGTGGACAGGGGAGAGAAATGGGATGGGAGCCCTGAGAGAAATGTACTTATGTGTTTAATGAAATGGTAACTGAATGGCCCAAAGATGAGACACATCCTTGCCATTGGGGTGGTCTCTGGGAGGAATTTCAGTGTTATGTTATAATTGGAGCTGAGGATCCATTATGTAAGGTGAATGCAGAATTACAAAAATGGGCAATGTGTGGGTGGTGGAATAAGACTATCCCATTCACCTTTATTCACAAGATTCCAGTCAATATAAAATGTGGAAATCAGTTGTATTCAGATTTACCTATGGGATGGACAGGCCGGTGTGCCTTGGACACTAAAATAACAAAATCAACCAGAATATTAAAAACAGGGCGTTTTTGGATGACTGATGAAAAGAAGGTGCAAAATAATAATAAGAGGGAAAATAGACATAAGGGAGAAGGGAAATGATTGCTAGAAGTGCATAAAAGAGTACAAGCAGGGAGCAAGATAGGGCAAACTTTGGTTTACCAAAGCAAATATGAGTGTACAGGAAAAGCTTTGCAGTGTCAGTTTAGGGTTATAGCATATCATGTATGAAAGCAACAAGGCAAAATGACATGTTATGATCCAAAGGAAAACCCAGTTCAATATTGGTTAGAAGTAAAGGAGGGAAATGATCAGGGAAAGCTTCATTCTAAAGTGTGAATAAGAAATCCTACTAATAAAACTTTTAGAAGCTTGCCAGTTGGCCAAGGTACCCACTGGATATGGGAATATGGATTGGCAAAGAACATATATATATATAATGACAAATATATCTGTCCTCAAAAATGGGAGGAGACTAAAGAACAGTGTTTTAATACTGATGAAAAATACTGTCCTTATTGGAATTGTGTAGGTTGGGCCACATGGAATACTAACCCAGGAGCCAGTGGATACCTTACCAAAGTAAATGTGCAAAGTAATTGTGAGAACAATAAGTGTAATTTTGTTAATTTTACCATAAATAATCCACAAGAGTTTACACACACACACACACACACACACACCCCTCAAATATTATAAAGATGTGGTCCTCGATTAAACAACAGTTCATTTAGTGACCATTCAAAGCTTTAATGCCATTGAATAAAGTTGACTTATGAAAATTGATTACTGTCACAACCTTTGCAGCATCCCTTGATGATCACATGATCAAAATTGAGATGCTTGGCAACTGGCTCATATTTAAGACAGTTGCTGTGTTTCAGGGCTACATGATCACCTTGTTCAATTTTCTGGCAAGCAAAATCATTACAGTATTAAGCAAGAATCACTTAACAACAGGATTACTAACCGAACAACTGCAGTGATTCACTTAACAACTAGGGCAAGTAAGTTCATAAAATTGGATGAAACTCATTTAACAAGTTCTCGCTTAGCAACATTTAATTTTGGGCTCAATTGTGGTCATATGTCAAGGACTATCTGTATTATATATATAGTGATTCTATTATTATTCAATATAAAAATCAAAGCAACTCTTTTCCCCCTCAGATATGTTAAAGAAGTAGAATCGTTCCAGCCTTGAAAGTTTTTGTAAAAGATAAATTAAGAATGGTGCGACTGGGCTATTATTGGTAGCAAGAAGAGTTAAGAAATTCAACAGGAGGCAAAAGTGACTCAAATTAAGTTAAAACTGTATTTATTTTACTGGGTTATATTTTAAAGACAGGATGCATGATGCTACTAAAATATTGTACCAGAAGATTGTGATTTCCTTTCAAACATATCTTAAAATATGTAGGAGAAGTCTGAGTGCCCTTATGGAAAAGCAGAACTTGAAAGCTAATTATGCTAATTTCAAATGATGACACAGATAAAAACAACAAAGATAGTTACACTGGACTATACTACAGAGAGAGAGAGAGAAAGAGAGAGAGACATACACAAATCTATACATGCACACCTCAAACTCTCCTGTGTGTAATCTTTAACTGGGTGAAAGGACTGCCATAGGGCAAAACTTTTTGAAACAAGGTACTTCAAATGGGCTAACTTACAGAACATCTCCAAAGTCCAGGACCCATAATACCTGTGGAACTGACATTTTGCATATTTTACAAATATTTAACAATATTAATAAGATCATGAAGCTTTTTATGACAGAATACAAATGTTTATGACAGAATACAAACATTTCCTGTGGTCACTTCCTGATGTTTGACTGTGCTATACAATGAGGATAGGCCACCAGCATGGCTCTTCTTCTTATGATCCATTGCAGAACATCTCCCTGAATTTTTAAGAACTTGTCAAGTATATTAGAAACCCTGCTATTGCTGAAGGCAATGAAGAATTTGACCAGGAAATATCTCTTTAAAAAAGAGATAGGGTCACATAGGGTCACAAGTTGCTCTCTCTCTCTCCCCTCTCTCTCCACCCTCCCTCCCTCCATTTCTCTCTCTCCCAAAATCAATACCTTTATTAAGACCAATCAAAACTATGTTCAAGCTTTGAGAGGATAAAGAAACAGCTAAAAAATTCATAATTAGGCTGGTCAGTTTTTTAGCACAAACTATTTATAAATATTGAAAGTGGTGAATGGAATGGTGTAGTCGCATTGCCTGGGAGAACAATAAGCCAAATCTTTGTTGGCATAGCTGACCTATAGAGGCAGCAAATAATAAAGGTGGATGAGATCTTCAGTATGCATTTAAGGAAGCAGCCAGGACTTGTTGTTGTGTTTCCAGAGCTAGAATGTTTCTCCATTTGCCTTCTCAGGCATGCAAGTCATCAGGTTATTTATAGGAGCAAACAGCAGGGAACCCACAGACACATTCACAACTGCTTCCAAGTTTTCGCTCAAACTCTCTAGTTCAAAGGGTTAATCTTGTCCTTTAGAATAAAGACTTTGCAACAAGCTCTCATATTTACCACATCAAACACAATCTCAGCTTGCATTGTTTGAAGAACATTAGACAATAGACAAATTAATGAGACAAGGGAAATTTACTTTGTCAAGCCCTTGTTTGTCACCAATTCTTCCAAGTTTTATATCTCTAGCAAAAAAGAGACCTAAGCCAGTTTCTATCTTATTTTGTAGCTTTTTGATTAAATCCTTAACTTCCTTTTATCTTTTCTGAAAAAGTTGCTTCTTTTAACCCAGACAAACAGAGCAAACAGGGTATTTTAAAGGAAACATTTCTTTAAAAAGTTTATTGTAAAATATTGTTAAAAGTCAGCTTTAACTTAGTTTGTTTTACAATAGTAACTTGAAAGGAGTAAAATTAATTAACCATTTAAAAAAATAGACCTGAGTTTCTTTCCTTGAAAGTTGAATGTCTAATAAAGCCCATAGTTTCATCTCTTGAGGCACCTCTGAGAACTAGACCTGTGCATTTAAGCTCTTTGAATAAAAAGTGCATATGTTTCACATTAATATATAAATTTGATATAGATATAGATATATATTTATATATATTTACAACCTATGGAATACAAGAAAAAACTATTCTTCTGGCACTACAGAAAATCATTCAAACAATGGGCTTCCAAAATTTATGTGAATTTCAACCAATATTTTAAGCAACCAAAATTTTCTGATCACAACGTTGGATTCTTATGACACTATCTTGTTCGAAGAGATAAAATGCAGGATAGTCTCCGATTTTCATACTTTTGATCACTATGTATTTTGCAAGTTAAAAACATATAATGTATAATAGCTATCAGATTGGATCCTATGTATCATCAATATCTTATTACTTTGGGCCTTGGAATCCTAGGAAAAATTATAACATTTTATGTCCTAAGGCTAAGCTGTGGAAATATACATCACATTAATAATTATAAATAAGATCAAAGGCAAATCCAAGACTGGGGAAGAAAGGGAAATAAGTATTATACATGTAGTTGAACAATACTGAATTTCAGCTTCAGACTTTTTTCATTCCAATCTTGTCAAAAACGACAATGCTTCAATGTGAAAGGGGAGTTGCTACAAGGTTTAAGTTGCTTAAGAATGTGAAATTTTTGAAAGAAACTTTAAAGCCATCAATGCCTATAGTCTAGGTTTACAAGCCATATTACATTGCATTGTAAATGAAACATCTACACATCCCAAGCCTGAATTGATCCTTATAATATAAGGTTATCTTGTTGGTGAAAACATTTGTGTAGCATGTAGACTAGGGGGAACCATGTTTCTAGTTTAGAGGTAGGCATATAAACCGTGATGACTTTGTGCACTGGCAATACTCAGACTTAATAAAAAAAATTAGTTCAGTGTAATGTGAACACTGAAGCTTTGTCCAATAAAAAACTGAAAGTCCGACAATTATGATCCAAAGATCTCTTTTCTGAATACTTCCTGTGAGCAAGGAGTTAGCCTTAGGGAAAGTTAGAGGATGAATTTATCTCCCATGACCCCTGTTCCGATGCCGAGAGTTATTGGAAAGGGAGCCCACTCGAGTGGAACAATAATATTTAGTTACCACTTGTTTGCACTGTTCACATTTCACTGTGCAACACCAATGAAACTTGCAATTGCAGCTTGTGACAAGTTCAATCTGTTTCTCCTCTATTTTGAGGCCACATTCCAAGCAGAGCCTCTTGCAACTCCGCTTCTCCCACTGGGTTAGATTCTTGCCACTTTGAAGACACTCTCGTCCTTCAGTACCATAGAGGCCCAAGCTGTTGTTTTTGATGCAATAATCTGGGGAGTCCTCCAAAAACCCAAGATCAGCAGCCTGCATGGTGTTGAAGGGCTCCAATGACATTCCATGACTCTCCGCACTGTTACCAGCTCTTATTCTTCTCTTGTCCAACTCTAGCTTCTGAGCCTGGTTATATTTGTTCTTTAGGTAATTTCCAATTTCTCGGAAGTCTGCTAGTTGGAGCCAACATGTTTGGATGCTGCAGCTCCCCGACACGCCATGGCACTTGCAGGCCCGCTTCATCGTTGCTTTTACAGCCTTGGATGAGAGATGGAACAACATTTAGGAATACTAGGAAATAGGAGCATTGAACAAATCTGTTAAATACCAAAAGAATATGGTGAGAAGAGAAACTTAACTCATCCTTCCCCAAGTAGGCTATTTTAAGAGTTTGCATGGTCAAACATTATGTGGAGAACATAACGATTGGGAGTTTCATCCTAATATATCTGAAGGACACAAGACTGGAAAACAGTGACTAAATTTAAAAATCTAACCTTGTAATTAAAGATTCAAAGGTTTTAAAGAGTTACCGTTGCACATAAGCCCCTACTATTTGGTATCTTCCAAATAGTTTGGACTACAGCTTTCCAAACTGCAAATCTTTATGGCTGTTGGCCACTTGGATTTAGTGGGAGGCATCCATTTATCTCTTCCTGGTCTGGCAACATGTTTGCTTTGTTATCTGCAATTTTTGACTCAAACCCAATTTGCAGTAGGGGATACTGCAAATTGGACTCCAAAAATGATTGGGGAAAATGTCATTTTGAGAAAGGGGTTCAGAAGCTTTACAGGGAAAAATTTGGGCCTTAAGCAACAACCTCTTATTCCCAGGGATGAACTGCTGGAGGTTCGCACGATTTTGGGAGAACCTCTAGCTAAGATTCTGTGCAGTTCAGAGAACCCCCCCAAATCCCACTCCTAGCTGGACCTGCTCACCCTGCCCTGCCCCTTCCAGGAGTCCCCACACAGACTGTTTTGGATGCAGGTAAGTCAGTAGTGGGTTGCTCCTGGTTCAGCCCAGTTATTAGAATTGGTAGCGCCGGTGGTGGGAGGCTCCACCCACCCACCTGGAACGCTTCTGCACATGTGCAGAAACATCGTGTGAACCAGTAGTAAAGAGTTTTAGAACCCACTATTGAAGTAAGTGCAGCACACATGTGGAGGCTTGGGGAGGGTGAGAAACAGGCCTACTGGAAGTTCAGGAGGGCCTCCAGACCCCGGGGAGGCTGTTTTCAACCTCCCAGAAACTCAAGGAAAGCCTCCGGAGCCCAGGGAGGGCAAAAACACCCCCACTCACTATGGTGCAGGAGGCTCGCCTTGCCCACCATGGCTACATCCATCCAGCAACTGAGCAGAAAACCCCTTGCTAAAATTTTTGAAGCCAACCCTTGCTTATTTCCCTACCCCGTCCCTTTGGCCCTAATTCTAAAAATTACAGAAAAGTGCCCCCCCCTTTTAGTTCTTTCCATTCTAGAAATAAAAAGGGAGACAGGCTTTTTGTCACACAGGTTAGACTAGTTGGGTCTTATTACATCTGAGCATGTGGGATCAACTCCTGAGTTCAGCTAAGGAGGGCTGGGCAGGCCATCAAATTGATTCAGGATAAGTGCCTTAGACCTTGACCTTAAAGTGCTTGGCTTCTATGTAAGCTGGAGAGGAAGGGTACACTGCTACTTTAAGAAATCTATAAAAATGATTGTTAAGGCGGGGTATTCCTTTCTTCCACATTCATATCAAAGTCTGAGCAAAAGTTATTTTAAAGTGAATTTGAAATGTTGTGCAGCAGTATTAAGTTCACATCAGGGCTGCGCCACATCCTCTGAATCAATTTTTAAAATGTATACAACTTGCTGTTCAGCGCTAATTGGTTTACATTGCTTAATAGGATTTTTTTTAAAAAACAAATCTGGAAAAATGTTTTTTCCCCCAACTTTCTTCCAGAGAGTTTGGGAGGATATACATTTGTTATGATTTACTATTTATTTATAATACTATTGAAACATCAAAACCATACAAAATCAAAAGAAGTACAGTGATCCCCCGATCATTGCGAGGGTTCCGTTCCAGGACCCCCCGCAATGAGCGGGTTTTCGCGAAGTAGCGCTGCGGAAGTAAAAACACCATCTGCGCATGTGCAGATGGTGTTTTTACTTCCGCCGCAGCAGCGGGGAGCCGAAGATTGGGGTTTCCCCGCCGCCCACGCAAACTCCTCGCTGCTGCTGCGCCCGCCGCTCACCCGCCCTGAAAGGGTTGGGGGCTCAGGGGTTGCTGGAAAGCCCCCCCAGGCCGGCTCCGATCGTTTTAAAACAGGCGCGCGCTTCTCCGCTGACTCCTGGCGAACTTCCCCGCTTTAGGAGTCAGCGGAGAAGCGGCGCACCTGTTTTAAAACGATCGGAGCCAGCCTGGGGGAGCTTTCCAGCAACCCCCAAGCCCAGATTGGGGGTTCGGGGGTTGCTGGAAAGCCCCCCCCAGGCCGGCTCCGATCGTTTTAAAACAGGCGCGCGCTTCTCCGCTGACTCCTGGCGAACTTCCCCGCTTTAGGAGTCAGCGGAGAAGCGGCGCACCTGTTTTAAAACGATCGGAGCCGGCCTGGGGGAGCTTTCCAGCAACCCCCGAGCCCGGGTTGGGGGCTCGGGGGTTGCTGGAAAGCCCCCCCAGGCCGGCTCCGATCGTTTTAAAACAGGCGCGCCGCTTCTCCGCTGACTCCTGGCGAACTTCCAGGGCGAAGGGCGAAGGGCGAAGGGCGGCGAAGGGCGGGTGAACGGCGGGTGGCCGGGCGAACGGCGGGCGAACGGCGGGTGGCCGGGCGAACGGCGGGCGAGCGGGTGCTGGGGGGGCTTCGCCCTCCCGCCAGCAAGAGGGGGAAGACCCAGGGAAGCCGCCCAGCAGCTGATCTGCCCGGCGCCATCTACGCATGCGTGCCCATAGAAAAAAAGGGCACGCATGCACAGATGGTGTTTTGACTTCCGGGTTGAAAAATCACAAATTAGCCTGTTCGCAATGGTCGGGAACGCAATAACCGGGGGATCACTGTAATCGCAAAATCATACTTTCAAAAACATTTTAAACATCTGATCTGCATTATGGTAAAATAAATTATAAACAATATAAAAGTGTAGGCTAAAAATGAAATTATATCAGAGCAAGGCCATCACCAGGAAGGTTCCATCTCTGTCTGTCAATTCTTGGCAACACTATGGGGGGGGGGGGGTCGGGAAGAGAGCGGGGGAAGGGGGAAGAACAGCTATTAATTCTAATTGGAATTTTAATGCCCAGATATTATATGGGCATTATATGGGCATTATGGATGCCTCTCGTTTCAATAAGAGCTCTGGACCACCTTTAGACAGCCGTATGCTAAACAGTAGTCCAGTTTGAATCCTAGGAGAGCCCTGCTTTTTACAGATCTGAATGCTACCTAACATACATGATTTCTGCCAACTTTCTAAGAGTGATAATGTGAGTGATTTGGGCAGAGATGATTAAAGTAAAGAGCTAAACCTGGAACAACTGCTGTTATTCTAAATACACACCAGCATTGGCACAAGCATCAGGCTTTCATTTAATTTCCCTATAACATCTTTCCACCTACCCTGAACCTCTCCACAGCTAAATTCCCATGCTAGGTGGACATTTTATTAATAGAAACAAGCAACATACATTACTAAAATAAATTATTCTATGTTCAGTTAAATTTACTTCTCTATAAATATGTAAAGAATGTCTAGTGCATTATCAGTTTAGGCTGACTTATATTTATTGGCCTAGTAGGTATAGAATATGTCCATATCTTAGAAGCCTCCTGCAGTCGCCTGTCCTCTGCATAAGTTGAATTCTAGTTTCTATTATCCCTAAGTAGCATGGATGTCACATATGGAGGACAGCAGATTGGAGAAAATTAGACTCATATTCATCAAACACTGCAGAAAAATGTGCTCAACACTTTTAATATATATGGTCAGCTATTTAACTTATTATAAATAAACTGTAATGCAATAGTTCTTAAAATAACTTTAAATTAAAATCAATTGGTTAGCAGGATGTCTGTATACAAGCTGTTATGGATAAGGATTGTTTGCAAACCAGGCCATCAAGGCTTACTTCACACATTGTGGGTTATCAACAAGCAATCTTCCAAATTCTTTTGAGGAAACAGTCAATAACAGACATGTTGGGACTTGTCCAAATCTCTCATTGGAATTGAATTGAATTGAATTTTATTGGCCAAGTGTGACTGGACACACAAGGCATTTGTCTTGGTGCATCCACTTTCATATGGAACTTGATCAATTTCAATCAACCACTAATAGAGAACAGATTTGCCATATTTTCCTCCATAGCTAAGTGAGAGCAAAGTTTGTATTTATCTTATCAAATTGGACTTAATAATTTTAAAAAAATAATAAATCAGACATTGTGATTACTGGTTTTAAAGCAATGACTGAACGATTGTCCTACTGATAATGATGACATTTTCTAATTCCAAAATAAAAAGGAGTTTATTGAAACATGTAGTTCCTTGTAGGGCCAGGTAAGGTAACTCTATAGTTATTCAAGTTGAGCATTCAAGTTCATGAAATCTTGGAGATGGTCAAATCAGGAAAACACAGATCAAAGTCATAGTTCTGTAACATTGTCTGCACATACCCCAATTCCAAAAGAAATATTTTTCTAAGTAAAACTTACCAATCTTCCTGCCTCATTATTATGCAAATTCAATAAAGCTCTGGCATCATGTGCTGTCTCCAAAGCATCCACAAAGTTTTTGGAAATTTTTTCACCAAATTCCACATTGTCACTACATCCTCCCCAAACCCATCCACTTCCACCTGGGGGAGGAAAAAATGCATTATTTCCAAATACCTGTGGGTTGACTCATAAAACAGAAGTGGATTTTAAGAAATTCACCAAAAATCTAAAGAGAATGAGCAAAATATTTGATCGAAACATTTAAATATATTAAAGGGTTAAATAAGGTCCAGGAGGAAAGTGTTTTTAATAGGAAAGTGAACACAAGAACAAGGGGACACAATCTGAAGTTAGTTGGGGGAAAGATCAAAACTAACATGAGAAAATATTATTTTACTGAAAGAGTAGTAGATCCTTGGAACAAACTTCCAGCAGGGGTGGTAGATAAATCCACAGTAACTGAATTTAAACATGCCTGGGATAAACATATATCCATCCTAAGATAAAATACAGAAAATAGTATAAGGGCAGACTCGATGGGCCATGAGGTCTTTTTCTGCCATCAGACTTCTATGTTTCTATGTTTCTATGATTAGTAGAAGAGCATGCATATGGGGTTGGGGTTGAGGGTTGGGAAATAAATCATTTTTTTCAGTTGTGTTACTTGGGATTGTTCACAATCTCCACAATTTGTGAGGGTAATTGATACGTCATACAAAATATGGACCCTGCAGTTCTGCAAATGTGTGAAAACCAGCTTAACCAGTTTAACAACACCTGTCTTCCTTCAATATGTCTTTGAAAAACACCCAGGGGCTCACCTACACGTCCATTTCTTGAATTATCACAGCCACAATTTTCAAAGTCTCCCATGCTACAGTTCCTGGTTAGGGAATACATTACTCCAGCAGAGCTGATGGCATGAACAAATGAAGTCTCCCTTGTAGCTAGAAGGAAGAAAGAACTGTCAGTGTAACACATAAACCCTCAAATCCCGATAGTCTAATCTTCCCTTCTCCTGCCCAAAATGAAAGCAAAATAAATCTTCCCATCTCAGGTTTGCCAGCAATGGATTTCTTTATGCCAATACATTCCTAATCTCTGGAAAGAAGTTTCGTTAAATAATTTATAACCCCTCTCTCATGCCCAAATCTCACTAAGATTCTGCATTAGGAAATGTATCTGTCTACGGAGAGGGGCGGCATACAAATCTAATTATTAATAATAATAATAATAATCATCATCATCATCATCATCAAAGGACAGACAGGAATTACAATGGAATTAAGGAATAACAAGCTCTTTTTACAAATTTGCACAGCATGATAAGAAATTAGAGGGAGAGAAATACTAAAGTTGTAGATATAATCACTGCATTTTTATTATAAATTTATTTGTTTTCTAGTCATTGCTTTTATTTCAACTTCAAGTTTTTTAATTTTTTAATTTAATGTACTTTATCATGTCGCCGACAAATCAAGCAGCATTGATACAGCATTGAATGAAAGTGGGTCTGTTCATTCTGAGCTAGTTTGATTGGTTAATCCATCTACATTTCCCCTGGTCTCTAAGTCAGTTCATAAATTAAGTGCATTGATATATGATGCCCAGTGATAATCAACAGATTAGTTTTCATTTTGTATTAAAAATGAATTTAAAACATGCACATAAATACAGAAGCATCCCCAATACACACATACACACAAGTGCTCTTTCTTTAGTGCCAAATATTGGTGGGTGGGTGTGTTTTGGGAAAAGACCAAAACTTACATATATATGCAAGAATACTTTATAAAGTAATAAAATTACTGTTGCCATTAAATGTCTTCCTTCTCAAAAATACTTTTAAATAAGAGGATGTCAATACACCCACCCACACACTCTCTCTCTCTCACACACACATTAAATGGTAACATTCATTTTATGATTTTATTAAGTATTCTTGCAGCCACAGATTTAGAAGTCTTTCATGCTAAATTCAGTAGTAGTCGCTTCTCAAGAAAGTTGCATAGAATTATGTTCTGAGTTCCAGATTTATAATCATAATCATTGTTCATCTTTCATTTTGACTTCTGAATGGCCCTATTTAAAATGTTTTTTAAAAACAACAGCAAAGAATAGTTGCATTTTTTGACTGAGTCCTGACCATAATTTTTTTTAAAAAACCCATGTACTACATTAGCCCACCTTTTTGATCTTCAGCAAAAATAAGAGACTCAAAACTCAAAACACTATTTTTAAAAATCTGATCTGAGCTAATAGAACCATTGTCCTAACAGGGATGAACATAGCAGCTGATTTCTGGAATAAAAAGACAGACCTCAACCTTGGTTGAAAACAAACAAACAAACAAACAAACAAACAAACAAATACATGCTCTTGAGGTGCCAACTCAATGTCTACATGCATTATAGACTGGGTATCATACCAGTCCTGATACTATAAAGCACAGCAGATGACTGATCGGTCACTTTCTTTCCATACAATCTTTCTTTCTTTCTTTCTTTCTTTCTTTCTTTCTTTCTTTCTTTCTTTCTTTCTTTATAATTTAGATTTGTATGCCGCCCCTCTCCGCAGATTTGTTGTAAGAATTAGAGTTCTAAAACCATTTTCTATGCCGCTCCTAGTAAAAGGGCAATCCCACCTATGGTAAATAATAGCAGCAGAGTAAAAGAAAAATTTACTTTGATCTGTTCAGGAATATATCTCTATTATATATTCTTTCACATATTCCATGATAAAGTCCTGCCCCAGGTAACTGAGAACTTGGTGAACCCTACCTACACGTTATGCTCTATTCTCAGTTGCACATCACCTTTTTAGACTGCTAAACACAACTCAAGTGGATCTATCGAAAGGCAGAGATGTGTTAAAATCCACTTACCGCTTCTAAGTCTGTGGTGAGTGGAAAGTTGAAGGGCACTCTCTGGACAATTCCAGCGTTCCCAGATAAACTGATGTTTACATTCCTCGATTCCACTTTGGGCACCAGCAGACACGCTCGTGGAGTACCTCAAATACGCCTTTCACAGACAAAACAAATATGATACATTAGTTTTCAATGTTTCTCAACCCTCCCAAACACCCTTAAATTATATCCAGAGGATATAATCCAAATTATGTCCAATTATATAGCCATTTAGAGCCAAGTTCTCTGATTTCTGCACAGAGGCTCACAATATTAATAAAGGTTACTTACCATAGATAAATAATATGTTATTATTGGCTAAAGTAAGCTGTCGTCAATTAATCAAGTTTAAAATGTATTTTAGAGGGAGTGTAAATAAGTACCTTGGGCCCTGTCATCAGGAAGTTATTCACTGACCTGTAGAAAGAAGGGAGAAAAAAAAGTTATGAAAAAAATTTCTGAACCAAGTCCTTCCAAATCCAGAACCCTAAGTGGCAGTGAGCCTTGAATGCCTACCAGGCTGATGATATGTTGAAAACAACAAATAGCAGGAGATTGGCCAGGGTGACAGAGGTTCCTCTTCTCATGGTAAATCTCTATTCCCCTAGCAGACCTACTAAATTGTCTTCCCCTCACACCCTTCTCAGAGGATTTGTTGGATAACAAAAAGCGCTAGTGCTCCTCCTTTTATTATACTTTTAAAAAAAACACCCACAAAATGTCCCAGCCCAATAGAATGAGGGTGGAAAAAAACACCAAGGCTCTTTTAATTACTTAAAAGACTAATTATGGAATAAAAAGCTCTCTTAGGCCCACCAGCCCCCTTCATTCGATGCTAGAAGAAGGAAAGTTCCTGCAGCGTAAGTCTTTCTTATTTATAAGGTGGATGCCTAAATGGCCAACTGCCCCCCTCACCCACCCCCATTCATTTGCTACCCAATGACAAGATAGCAGAAGGAGCCGCCTGATGATGCTGCACTTCAAAAGGCAAAGGGAGGAGGGGGGGTGTCTTTGCTATCCATTCTCAGAACTTGCCTAACAATAGAGAACTTTTTAATGCTCTTAAAGCAGCTCCTTGACTTGAAGAGAGGTGTCCTTTCTTTCTCCTTTGAAAAACAAACAAGCAACACCTTTCCTTCTTCTGGTCTTCTGTCGCTCCCCAGAGATCAGGGGGATCATTTGGGGAAAGGCTAATTATCTTTGATGATTAAATTGCTCCTTCCAATGAAATCCTGATGGTTGAACAAACTTTGACTGGGTTTCTTCCAGGATAGAGCTAAGATTTCATACACTGGAAGGTGAGGGCAGCCTCATGTGTGAACTTCAATAGCCTTCCTCAGTTGATGCCTTGCAGGGCTTGTTCCTAAGGAGCCTAGTCATGTTGCCTGGAACTATAGAAGATAGTATACCTGCACTAGGGATGGTCATCTTGGAATATTTCAAAGCAGTTAAAAGTATAAAGCACTAGTGTCATAATTCCCATTTATTTTAATCATGCAACGGATTAAAATAACACAATCCCAGTCAGGAAAAGTGGGAAATTGTCATCACTATGCAAAATTTGTTCCGTCCTTAACTTAGACTACTGTATTCTATTCTGATGGGATGGACAGAGACCTAAGTTTAAAAGTCAGCAGTTAAACTGGCTTTCAAAAAATTCAGGCAGAAAGAAGATCTGTAATAAAGTCCGTGAAATTTCTCCAGCACATTCAAAGCAAGATAGTGTTTTAGTGTGATTATTAAGTAATTGTCAAAAATCCTCTCTTCTGCACTTACAACTTTACTTAAACATAAATATCCCTAATTCCACAGAATTTTACATTTATTCCCAAACAGATGGGCAAGAAGGTGTAGCGTTAGTATTCTGCAAGGTCTATTCACATGAAAATTAGGGATAATTTACTTTTCTGGGAGAGCATTTTGCAAGATAAAGCCCCCCTTTTTTGACTGGGCATCTCAATGTTTGATTTGTCAGCTTGCTATTGATTTATCTCAATATGACAAATTTCATCTCCTCCTTTTCCTCCTTAACTTCCCCTTTTCTGATTCAGTTTTTGACTGATAATAGCCAATAGTTCTTGTTCTTACATGTCTAATTCCTGATACTCCAAACAAATGTATTTTTGGAAGGAGCTCTTCAATTATCTTAAAATTGGAGTAGACTAAGTAAACATTCCAGGACTATGTCTGTATAGTTTTACAATACAGATCCTGACCAGTATTTTAACTGCACCTGGAAACATGCCTACTAGCCTGAGAATATTAAAGAAATGGAGCGTTTACTACTGTAGTGAACCATGGCCATGGCCAGATGGGTCCAGACTTCATTAAGTTTCCAAACACATTTTAAATGAAACCTCTTGAAGACAACCCTAGACTGATCCAAAGGAACATCATCAAGATATATGTTATAAAATTCTGATATTTCCAAGATTTTATGCATTGAATACACGATGAAATGCACTGGTGACTACCAGCAAAGCTTGAATATTTTTAGTTTAAGATGTAAATCTAGAATAGCTGAAAATGTATGCTCTTGTGGAAAATGCAACCCAAGCCATTATATTTTATTAGTTCATTAGTTAGATAAACTGAAACCCGTTTTCCATTTTTTTCAGCTTGGGAGAAAGTTATATCTTCTCTGAATGGAGCATTTAATATGATTTTGTTTGATGTTATTCAACCAATTATCTGATTTAGAATTTGAATCTATTTCTTGATTAGATGGGAAAGAGAAAAGAAGCCAGGTGCCATCTACGTACTGATGGAGCCAAATTATCTTCTCCCAACAATGTTGTGTTTATGTGAAATAGAATGGGATATAAAATTTAATCCTGGAGTCCATAAGCCACTGAACAGACTCAGAAGAGATGTTTCGGAACCATTGTCTGAAATCTGTGGGACACACTGATTCTGTGCTTCAAATTGCTATTCTAGCCATGTACAGTGTTCCCTCGCTTTTCTCGGGGGATGCGTTTCGAGACCGCCCGCGAAAGTCGAATTTCCACGAAGTAGAGATGCGGAAGTAAATACACTATTTTTGGCTATGAACAATATTGCAAACCTTCCCTTAACACTTTAAACCCCTCAATTGCAATTTTCCATTCTCTTAGCAACCATTTATATTATTACTCACCATGTTTATTTATTAAAGTTTATTTAAAAAATATTTATTAAAAGCAGATGAAAGTTTGGCGATGACATATGATGTCATCGGGTGGGAAAAACCGTGGTATAGGGGGGAAAACAGTGAAGTATTTTTTTTAATTAATATTTTTGAAAAACCATGGTATAGACTTTTGATGAAGTTCGTACCCGCGAAAATCGAGGGAACACTGTATTCCCAAATTGTTCCATCCTCAAGCATATTAAAAGCAGTAAGGAAATCTAGCCAGATCATCAGCTACCTACTATTCCTGCTCAGCTCCTGGAATAGAGAAGATTATTTATCAATATGACAGTATCCAACTCATTAACATACTAAAGCAAAACTGAAATGTCTCTAGATAAGCTACCTCCTGCAGAAAACTCTGGGGTAGATACACCTTCACTATGTTATTTGAAGAAGAAATATTGGAAATTTGTGAGGAAAGGAACGGTTTGTTGGGATTTGGCAAGCAGTTTCTTATCACCAAAAGTTTCTTCTTTCTTTTTCTTTCTTTTTTAAATGGAAATTGAGTTTTTATTTTTTAAATATGTATATTTATACTAACTTTTTTTTTCACTATTTGGCATATTTTAGTATTTACTCAGGCAGTCATTTTTATAAACCATGAAGGTCACCTATGATATTGCTTATCTGATCAAGGATCTGGTTCCCACATAGAGGCAATACAGGTGAAGAATGCATAAAATGCCTGGATAACAAAGGCCATCATTCCTTGCCCTAGAGCTGTACCATCAAATCACACAATGTGGCTAAGAATCATTTCCTAATGATCATCACTTGTGTAAGGTATTTAGTGTTCCAGCTCCAAGACTAATACCTTAGGTTAAACTTCCTGACCCAATTTACTGCAAAGAACTCCAATGACAGAAAGTGTGGCATAAATCTGACATAGCATAAGCATTTAAACATGCTGTGAAAGAGGATTATTAAAAAATAGCACAGTTGGGCAGTCCTTAGGCATTACCATTTCTTACATGAGATAGTTGGGCACCTCATAAATTGGGCTTATTCATTTGCCAGAAACCCAGAGTACCCACCCAAAAAATTAACAGGAAAGAACTAATGATCCAGGGCTACATACCTGTTTGCTCAAAATCCTTGGGTACAACTTCAAGACTTTCAAAAGCTACTATGAAATTATATATGTTTAATATGATAGAAAGTAAAATTATTAATTAATGGAGAATACAGTATTCATATCTCTAGTTCAATGTAAGCCTGAATGCAACCAAATTTAGTTTTGGTCTCAACCTACTCATTACAAGTGCACTAGAGTGCCTTCCGTCCCCTGTCCTATTGCTCTCCTATATCTCCTATACCTTTCTTCTATTCCTATATCTCTTCTTCTATTCTTTCATTGATATGTTCTATTACTATATCTTCTTTTCTATCCTTTCTTAGATATATTTTAGTATCTCCTCTATAACCTTCATCATGTATTTTACTATGTGTATATAGATATATACCCACTAAAACCCTCACTGTGTATTGGACAAAATAAATAAATAAAAATAAAAATAAATAAATTACTAGAAGTGCAATCTTTGGTTTGCTGTTCATTGGCCACACCTATAGCCCTGAACAAGAAAAAGTTGTATCTAATTTAGCAGGCTATTTTCATATCATAGCAAAAGCCTAAATCACACAAGCCCAAGGCTCCTTACTTTCTTTCTGGAAGGCAAATCTTTCTTGACTTTCTTCTATTAGCAATAGAAGAAACTTATCATCATCCAAGATCATGTGAAAGGGAAACCTGGAGCCAGCCTGATAAAGCTGCAAACAAACATTCACCATCAGAGGATTAAAATGGTAGGTTAGTGAGAATGCAATGAATGCCAAATTCCTTGTAATGAGCACAGTTTGTGAATGTATTCTTGCTGGGAGGAAAAAAAACCTTGCCTTGAGACACTCTAATCATTAACATTCTGCAAAGCCATTTCAGAAAGGAAAGGATTTTTGATAGACAACAAATGATTCCATTCTTCATTGTAGGAAAGTGTTTGTTGGAAAGAAAACTGCTAATCCGATTTTTTCCCCACACAAATGATTATGGTTTACAGTAGAACCCTAATTCCAGATACATCTGAAGAGTGCTAAACCGGGGAAGACTAGGGCAATATGGGTTGTCTAATATTATAAACATGTTAAAATATTCTGTGTTTCTTTCAGTTGACTTCCTACCAAAATTTCATTAGACCGAATCATATATCACACTATCTATTTAACATAGAGTAGTTGCCTGAACAAATAAGAGCTGGCTAGATTCACAGCACATGTTAATATTGGTTTCCAAACCACACCAACTATATTCATACTCCCCAGGAACGCAATCCATGCCAGTGGTGAAATTCGTTTTTGTTTTACTACCAGTTTTGTGGGAGTGGCTTGGTGGGTATGGCAGGAGAAAGATACTGTAAAATCCCCACCCCACTCCAGGCGAAAGTTATTGCAAAATCCCCATTTACTTCTGATCAGCTGTGATTTGGGAGGCAGAGAATAAATGGGGTGGACCCAGTGAGAGGTAGTATTTATTGGTCCTCCGATTTACTTACAATTTCCACTATCAGTCCTCCAGAATTGGTCAGAACTTGCTGAATGCCACCTCTGATCCATACCATTCACATCTGATCATAGGCGGGCACCTTCCATGCATTAGACCAAGGCTGTCAAATTTATTTATTTATTGGATTTGTATGCCGCCCCTCTCCGGAGACTCAGGGCGGCTAACAGCAACAATAAAAACAATGTACAATAGTAATCTGATGTTAAAAACGATTAAAAACCCATTAATATAAAAACCAAACATACATATATACATACCATGCATAGAATTGTAAAAGCCTAGGGGGAAGAGGATCTCAATTCCCCCATGCCTGACCCACGGGTCGAATGCGTTACATGTTGGCCACACCCAGGCTCATTTTAGCAAAGGGAAAAAAGGACTGATACGACATGTGGCGCCGCTGTGACGATGTGAGTTTGACATCCCTGCACCATTTACTATACCACAGAAAATTACCAAGCTCTGAGATAGACTCTTTTCTTCAAATAGCAGCTGCAGCTACTGGTACTATATGTGGACATTTCCCACGATAATTACCTAGGATAAGAGCAGGTCCTTAAAGAAGTAATTTGTTTCCAGAGATATTTGTTTATTTGATTGATTGATTGATTGTTTGTTTGCTTTAAACGATTAAACTACAATTAGCCATGTTATAATCTTTTGGTACCAACTACAATTTTTCTGTTTTGTTAGATAGCTTACTGTTTCTTAATTTAAAAAACACACACACTAGAAGGACCTCTTCAGAACAGCTATTTAATAATTTTTCTATGTTTTGGCATGCAGGTGGTATAGCAATAACCACATATGTGTGATCATACATGTGGTTTTATAGTTGGAGAGCTACCTCTTTTTTTTTCTTTGAGTAAGAAAAAGGGTCAAATTAAGAATAAAGATCTTCCTGTTAGTTAGCTACTGATCTCATTTTCACCTATCAGCATTTATTATACAAAATGTTCTCAGGGCATAAGATGGAGATGCCTTGAGAAGACTAGCTATGCAGAAATCTCAGTAGACCTGGCATTTAATCAGAAATAGTTATATTGACTGCATAGCCATTTGATTGTAATCATTGAAATTCTCCAGATTCTTCTAGTGATTCAGGGCTTGTGGTCCTGGCTGTTCACAGCCCTGAGGGGATGAAGTGATTAGCAGCAGGGATGGAAAGGATGGCTTGTTCCCTGGGACTGGCGGTGCTGCTTTGCCTTTGACATAAGGAAAGGAAGTGTGTCCAATGGTGCTTTCCTAGCACAGAGGAAATCCGCTGTTCAGGAAAGATGTTTGACTTTGAATCTGTATCTATGCCAGGAAGTATATGCTCCTGTATTGGATTTAGTGAGATTAACTTCTGAGTAAATCTGAGTAAATCCTAACAATATTTACTAAGGAGCTAGTACCATTTCCCCCAACCACTGAGATGTGTGATATATATTCCATGGGGAGCATGGCCGAAGAAGCTGTAAACCCAATACCTTTGGAAGACAATAGATTGAAGAAGGCTAATTAGATCTATTGAATTAGATTTGGGGGTTTATGGCAAGAGATTCAGATTGTAAGATGACTATTTTCCTTGCAATGGCTAACATGGCCTATAAATCCCAGCAGCCTTCTCCAGGTTCCGTCGACCAGACAATGCTGTCTGGTGGGGGCCTAAGGGAAGAGCCTTCTCTGTGGCGGCCCCAGTCCTCTGAAATCAGCTCCCTCCAGAGATTCGTACTGCCCCCACCCTTCTTGCCTTCTGCAAGAGTCTCAAGACTCACTTATGTCGCCAGGCATGGGGCAATTAGATCAAGCGCCCCTTCCTATTAAATGTGATGTGTGGTTGTGACTGAGCTGGTTGACTGTCTTTAATATAGTGGAATTTTTAGCTTATAGTTTTTAATTATTTAGATTTGTATACGCATTGTTTTATATTGTATCTTGTGAACTGCTCCAAGTCTTTGGAGAAGGGCGTCATGCTAATCTAATAAATAATAATAAAATAATAATAATAATAAGCAATAGTGAGGGAAATCAACCTTTTGAACAATTTTCCTGCAGAGGTTGTTAGAGCTCCAACACTTAAAAGACTTTCAAAAGGAGATCGGACTACCATTTGTCCGAAATGGTGTAGGGACTCCTGCTTTACCAGGGGGTTGGACTAGATGACCTACAAGATCCCTTCCAGCTCTAGTAATCTGTAATCTGGTATCTACATGAATTTAGCAGAAATGCACGGCCAGTGAGTCAACCCCGGCCCGGATTTGCCGCAGGGCCAGGGAGACAGGGCCCTCGGCGTAGTGGTCTTGAAGGCCTGTGGCAAGCCTGAGCCCTTAGGCCTCGCGAGCCAGGGGGTGCCGGTTTGAGCTCTCTTTTCACTTAACAGAGTAAGAAAGGGGGTTTTGATTCTCAACCAACATCCTTTTTGCTCATAATTTGTCATGGCGCCTAAGAGGCAGAACCCTCTATCTTCGACTTCGGAGACGGTGATAAGACCTAGGAGAGCCATGCGGCCTTCAGTCAGGGCACGGCTGGCACAAGAGGAGGCCCAAGCCAGGGCCAGGCGGGGGGGTAGGATAAGGGAACCCCCATCGAACGACAGGTGAGACAGCACTACACCCATCATTTACACCGCCCCTCCCTCTGGCCGGGCACCGGTTTTGGGGAGTGCCACCGGTTTTGGGGAGTAGGGACACCCACTGCTACTGCGGTGGCCCAGGCCCCTTCGACAGCTTCAGTGCCCTCGAC